>NC_133103.1:18608516-18913516 GCF_022965805.1 Primulina eburnea
TCATGATGAATCCCCTGCTCATTCAAATATAATTCAAGATACTTGTTAGTGAACTCAGTGCCCCGATCACTTCTGATTTTGATGATGGCAGTAGATTTTTCATTTTGAATCCTTTTCAGAAGCTTGATCAAGAGACTACAGGTTTGATCTTTTCCTGTGAGAAAGATTACCCAAGTGAATCTAGAAAAATCATCAATAACAACAAGAGTATATTTCATTCCCCCTAAGCTCATGATGGGGATAGGACCAAATAGATCCATATGCAGTAGTTCCAGACATCTTGAAGTTGATTTGCTATCTTTGGTCTTGAAACTGGATCTTATCTGTTTCCCGAGCTGACAAGCAGAACAAACATGATTTTTAACGAAATTAAAGTCAGGTAATCCATCAACTATATTCTGCTTCTTGAGATAATTGATTGACTTGAAATTCAGATGATTCAATTTCTTGTGCCATAGCAGTGTTTATTGCTAAGAGAGGCAACTAAGCATGTAGGAGTATTGACATGATTTGAGTTCCAAGAGACTCTGTAAGTATTGCCTTCTCTTTTTCCGGTTAACACAGTAGTTTCAGCAGAATCTCTAACTATACATGAATGCTTCTGAAAAGCTACATAATAACCATTATCACATAGTTGACTAATGCTGATTAGATTGTAACAAAGATTGTCCACTAATAATACATCATTAATAGTTATGTTACCATGGATAATCTTACCCTTACCCATGGTTTTACCTTTTGAGTTGTCTCCAAAAGTTATCTTTGGTCAAGTACAGCTCACTATCTCGGAAAGTAGGTTTCTTTGTCCAGTCATGTGTCTGGAACATCCACTGTCCAGATACCATGTAGAGTTACTGATTTCTGCTTCCTTCTGCTGTTCCTGCAAACACAAATTTTAGTAACTGGTACCCAAATCTATTTGGGTCCAAGCCTTATCAGTCTTTTGGGAACCCACATTTGTACAATTCTTGGTGACTTTGTACTTCGGGTATCCAAAGATGTGTGTGCAACAGAAGGTCTGTTATTTCTAATAGTATGCATACCAAAATGTTGTTCTTCCCTTCTGTTTCTGTTTTCCAGTCTGTATCTCTTCTGAACAGGCTTAGAGTTGTAGTACTGGTAGTTTTTAACCTTCATAGGATGTTGTCTTCCAGAGTTGAATTCTATCCTGAATCTAGAACTCTTGTCAACTTTTTCCTTAGGTTTAACGTAACCCAGACCATAGTGCATTCTTCTGTTCGTCAGATTTACATTCCTTTCAACTGAAGCAGTAGGTACTTCTGGTTCCTGTACCACACTGGATTTCACAAAGTGAATGTATTTCCCTTTGCTCATATCTAGTGTTGGCTTAGTATTCGTTTCAAAAGTGCCTTCATTATTACAAAAACCGAGACCACTCCTATCTCCTGACTGTTTTTGTAATTCTTGCATCTTTTCCAATGAAACAGAAGACTTGTTCCAAGCATTTACCAGTAGCGACAACTTCTGGTTTTCAGAAAGCACCTTCTGGTAATCTGCTTTGGCTCTTTCATTCTCAGTTATTAATTTACTCATCTTAACTTGTAAATCATTGCAGCTGTCTACTTGCAAGCAAGTTAACTTACTGTTCTGATTCTTTAAGTTCTGATTTTCAATCTTAACTTCTTCAAACGATTCAGAAAGTCTGGAATACTCTTTTACCATTTCATGCAGTGCATCAATCAAGTCATTTCGTGTAAATTCATTAGAGTCAAAATCAAATACCTCTCCAGATGTCGAGGTTGAGTCATTGTCCGCCATTAGACATTTGACTTCTTCTGCATCACTATCACTGGAATGACTTTCTGAGTCAGATGACTCAGAACTAGAATCCGCCCATTTAGATTTGCTTTCTTCGGCAATCATCGCTTTTCGATCTCTTCTGGACTTTTTGTCATTCCTCTTGTGATCCTTTCTCTTTTGGTCATCCTTCTTTGGTTTAGGACAATCAGCAATGAAGTGACCTATCTTTCCACAGTTGAAGCATCCCATATCACCAGATGGTGAATCTTTCTTGAAGTTGCGATTGGGACCCTGATAGGTTCGATGGTTCTTCTTCATGAACCTGGAGAATTTCTTTACAAATAAGGACATAGCATCACTACTGATTTGTTCAGCAGTCTTCTCCATTGTATTATCAATGATCACAGTCGGTAATGCCTGAGGTACAACTGCAGCAGCAGTAGAAGAGGTAGAGGCAGTAGCAGTAAAAGCAGTAGCAGTAGCAGCAAGAGCCTTGGTGGGTAGGCTTGAAGGCTCTTCTCCACTTCTCACTTCCAATTCGAACTCGTAGGCCTTTAGATCTGCAAATAAGTCGTGCAGTTCCAATTTGTTCAAATCTTTGGATACTCTCATAGCCATTGTTTTAACATCCCATTCTCTGGGTAAGGCTCTCATCACCTTGAGGGCTATTTCTCTGTTGCTATGCTCTTTACCCAGAGCAGCTAGCTCATTGACCAAGCTACTGAATCTTTCATCAAAATCATTTAGAGTTTCACCAGCTCTCATTTTCAGATTTTCAAACTTCTGCATTGCTACAGACAGTTTATTTTCTTTCGTTTGCTCATTTCCTTCACATAACTGGATGAGCTTTTCCCAAATATCCTTTGCAGTAGAACACATTTTAATCTTGCTGAAAGTGTTCTTGTCGAGAGTTTTATACAATATATCCTTCGCCACATTATCAAGATTGGCCTTTTTCTTATCTTCACTGGTCCATTCACTTCTTGATTTTTCGACCATCTGTGGTGCACCGTCAGTAACAGCAACAACTGTGTTAGGCTTTAAGATTTTCAGTGGACCATCTGTGATGACATACCACATGTCATCATCTTGTGCTGCAAGATAAGCTTGCATCCTTATTTTCCAGTCGTCAAAATCTTCCTTAGAGAACATAGGGATTTTGCTGAAGTGTGCCATTTGTTGTAGTTTTTCACAAACAAGAATAACCTGCTCTGATACCAATTGTTGAGGATCGAAGTTGAGTTTAGAGGGGGGGGGTGAATAAACTCTACTCGTTTTTCGTTCTGATGAGGTACTAAAATCCTGTTAAGGATAGTAGTTGATCTTGTGCGAATACTTACACCTGATTACAGTAAAACGTGCGGAAACAATCTGATGAAGTAGTTGAAAAACAATAAAGCAGTAGACAGCAGTTGTTTATGGAAGTTCGAAGATAAACTCTTCTACGTCTCCCCTTCTTCTGTTTCCAGAAGGTATAACTAAAAGACTTTGGATATTACAGTACAACTTTTGTACACACCCACTTCAGAAGGACTTACACCTCAGCCTACTGAAACTCTTAGTTTCTCAACTCACAAAAATGCGAAACACAAAGTTCTGAAAAGACTCTTTTCAGATTACAGACTCTTCTTGTTAAAGTATAAGTGATGTAAAGATTGTGAAGAGTGTAAGAACTAGTAGCACAAGATGATCTTTAAAAGATCAGATACAAGCTATGAAGCGTGTGCTACTTTTCTTTGTGTTGAACTTTTTAAATGCTCAAGGAATTTTGATATTCGTCTGATAAGAGAGAAGCTTTGTTCCTTGAAAATGTTAATAAGCGAAGTGTTGTGTCGAACAAGGATTTGATCCAAGTATATATAATCGACTGAGTTCAACGTTCACAATCAGAGAAGTCTTCAGATAACTGATACAATCAGCTTTATTACCGAAACAAGTTCCTGCAGAAAAGCTATAAAACAATCAGTCTTGTTTTATACTTAATTGGGTAATATGCATTAAATGACTCCGTATAGTATTTAATGCTGCAATTAATACTAGTACTAGGAACTCTTTAACGGTAACAATTAAGATAGCAACGTTAGAAAACTTTCTCTACTGGTTTTGTATTGTTATCCCTTTTCTACTGGTTTAGTATTACTAGAACAGCAGCTACTGAAAAGTTATTCTGTTGTTCTAGTCTACTGGTTTACTGGTTTTAGTTATCATCGCCACAATAAAATTCATGTCTAACAGTCTTTTAATTTGATTATTTAATTTTAATTCATTACAGAGAGCTAAACCCTCTTGAATACAAGTATTTATCAAATTACCATAAGTATAATTATCATAAGAAATATTTATATCTTCTTCTCTTAATACCTTTCTAACCCTTTCAGCAAATAAGAAACGTAAGCCATCTATGAATTTAGCTTTCCAAAGACTATTATTACAGTCTGGTATCTCATAAATACGAGATAAGAAAATATCTTTATACCATGTAAAATCAGTAAGTGTTTTACATTTTAGATTACTTAATAAAGTTCTAATTTATTCACTATTATCAGTGAATTTTCCAGTAAAATGTTCAATCATAGTCAATATTAATGTATATACTACATTTTCTGATTGAATATTATTCTCTATTTTTTTGGAATTAAAGATTTCATCTTTTTGAGAATAATGTAAATAATTATCCCACCAACCTTTAAGTTGGCCAGTAAATCCTGCTGTTATCATTTTAGCAATATTTTTATCAGTATTACCTGATGATTTACACACAGTACTATACATAAACATTCTGTGAGCAGTATTATAAATTTGCCTATCACTAAAACCATCAATATTCCATTCATAAATATTTTTCCCATTATAACTGTTAGCGAAAATATATTCATTTTCTTCAATAAGGACATCCATAGGAGTAGGTTTATTATAATATCTGAGGCTTGGAATCAAGAGGAATCTGATACGTGGCATTGTTTTACCAAACTTTTCCTTAGTGGCTTTCGCACACATGGAGATTATTGGTTTCCAGCCTATATACCATCTTCAACTCAATTGAGCTAAGAAAAGGAGAAATTTAAACTCCAGAATAATAATGAATATAAGATTCTTATTTGGAATTTTACAAAACATAAAAGGATTTACGAAAGATATTCCAAAGAAATTAAACAACAGAGGATTTACCGAGGGCCCAAAGAATCATAAATTCATAAAAAATCACCCATAAACGCCTTAAACGCCATTTCTCAGCTAAGCAGGCTGAAGGGCTACAACATGAATTTATTTTTCCCGGATAAACTCAAACCTTGTGTTCACCATTTCCTGGTTCATCTTCTTACCTTATGTTCTAACCAAAGACTCTTATATTACATTAGATTCCAGAAATTTAAATAAATCTTTTATTATATCAATTTGATTCCAAGTTTCACATAAATATAGATCATGTCATAGTAAGGTAATAATTTAGCACGAATGCTTTAGCCTGTCATTCAGGCTAATCTCTGAAATATAAAATTAAAAATAGTAAATAAAAATAGAAAATAAAAACAGTAAACTTACAAAGTTGTAAGCAGAACTTCAAACTTTTATTGATTAACTTCAGAAGGGTTGTATACAAGAGAGAGTAGAGAGGGGAGCAAACTCGACCGTGTCCTTTTAAGAACACAGAAATAACCTATAAATAGATAGAAGAGCCGGACATGAAACCCCGGATTCCATCTCAAAATAAAAACAGTACAATACTTTATTAAAGTAAATAGTACAATGCGTACAATGCTTTATTAAAGCATGCTATAAATTCAAAAGGTCTACAGTGTTATGCCACCCACTTTTTGTCACGATATGCCATGATGAGATGTGATATTCCACCAGCTTCAGAATCGTCAGCTGACAATTTTAATCATCTTTAATATTTTCTTTTAAAAAATTCTTCAAGTTCTCAAAAATGTCATTTATCTGAGAAAATTGAGGGATATCATCCTCAGGGTCTTGAGCATCCTGCATCTTCAATAAATGAATAAATTGATTTTCACTTGATTCGGAAGCCATTGCTTTATCTGATTTTGAATCTAAGCATCCAATGTTGGAATATAAATCCTTTTTCATTTCCTCAATATAGACATCAATCATCTTCTCTTTGGAATAAATCTCAGAATATTTCTGAGTCAGAATCTTGAAAGGACTCATAGAGTCTTTCTCTTTTTCCTGTTGATTATGGAATTCTTTCTGATATAAAGAAATTTTTTCCTCCATATTTAGAAGAGTTTCATGACCATGAAGTTTTCCAGTTGCTGGATCTTCTCGTAACATTTTATCCCAGAATTTAGTATAACTGACTCTTTTTAAACAAGGGATACCTTCATCAATATAATCACATTCTGGTTGCCATCTCCAGATCCATGGAATTCCAAATTCCATGAAGAATAGACATAAAGTCTTGCCGTCAATCTAATGTTCAAAAAAAAAAGGATTTCTTTATGCATGGAGACACATTTAACCACGTATTCATAGGTTTTATAAAAACCTCTGGCAAAATCTTTGCAGATGGACCAAATATTTTCCACCATATATAAAACCAATTTGGAATAGTATGATGAAAAATATTTTCACATATCTTCAGAAACCAAGTATGTTTCTTCTTTTCATTTTCATAAAATAAAGTTTTATTAAAACTTTCAACATAATCCCAAAAATCGAATTTGAAACTCAATTTATGATGTTCAGAATAAAATTCTTTTTCAACTAATGGAGATATACCCCATTCTTCTATAGATATAATCTTTTTAATAATAAATTTGGAGAAGTTATAACTTCCTTTCTGTTGAGTATTACTAAAAAAGTGAGTTATATCAACACTTTTTGTAGATATGAGAAGATTTTCATAAAATTCTCTTTGCTTATAAGCACCATATACATATGATGTATTGGTTAAATATCTATCCATGATAGTCCATGGAGTTTTTTCCCATTGAAGATCTTTTTCTTCTATAAGAAGAATTAATTCACGATGTTTTGTCTCTGTATAAAGAGCTGAATCATTATCATCTTTTTTGATAATATTAGCATATGATGCTGAAGACTGAGAATCTGTATTATTTTTCTGCTTTTGTTTCAAAAATTCTGGAAACTCATTATATAATTCAGTATTCTGCTCAGTATTACTGGCTGATGAACTTGATAAGTTCTGGGCTATTAGCCTCTGTTTGCCATGCTGTGCTATAATATTAGGGGGTTTTCCCCTGCCACCTCGCCCTCTATAAGAGGACTCTCCTCTTCCTCGGGAATACATATCTGTGAATGAAAACATTAGGATAAATATTCTCGAGTTAAGAAATCAGGTAGATGATTATCTTCACCTTTTTTATAAATAATTTCAAAATCAAAAGGAGCTAAATGAGCATGCCATCTTGCAAACATTTGTTTAGATACATCATGTTTGAAATCTTTATTAAACATAAATTTTTCAGATTTGCAGTCAGTTTTTATAATAAACTTTTGATTGTCTAAATCATCTTGGAATTTTAAGATACATCTAACAATAGCTAAGATTTCTTTTGCTACTGTGGAGTAATTTTTCTGGGCTCCCAGAATAAAATCTTATAAGATATTCATGTTTAGTTTGGGGATCTTTTTGTTTCAAAATTCCACCAAAACCTATATCTGAGGCATCTGTTTCTACAATTTTATCCCATAAATGATTTGCCAGCATAAGACAAGGAAGATTCTTGACTTTATCTTTAATAATCTGAACAGCTTTAGTATGATTATCTGTCCAGGGTAAAGGATTTTTCTTAAGTCTATCCTATAAGATAGCAGAATCTTTAGTAAGATTTTGAATATAAGGAGAAATATAATTTAAACTCCCTAAAAATCTTTGCAACTGAGTTTTATCAGTTATTATATCAGGGAATTTTGATCCAAATTCTATACTTCTTTGAATAGAAATAATTTCCCCTTTTTCAATCATATGACCAAGAAATCTGATATTAGTTTGAAACAAAATCATTTTAGATTTTGAAATAACAAGACCATTTTGTATAACAATATTTTTAAACATTTCTAAATGTTTAAAATGTGTTTCAATGTCATTGGAAAATACTAAGATATCATCTATATAAACAATTATAAAATTGCTATAATTATAAAAAATATCATTCATGATTTGTTGAAATTCTGAAGGGGCATTTTTAAGGCCAAATGACATTACTGTCCATTCATAATGTCCTATTGGAACATTAAAAGCAGTTTTATATCTATCAGATTCTTTTATTTGAATCTGCCAAAATCCTGATTTTAAATCAAATTTTGAAAATATGATTGCATGAACTAATCTGTCTAATAAATCTTTTTTATTAGGAATAGGATGCCTAATCCATTTTAAAACCTTACTAAGGGGTTTATAGTTTATGACTAATCTAGGAACACCTCTTTCTTGTTCTGAATGTTTATTAACATATAAAGCAGTGCATGACCAAGGAGATTGAGAAGGTTTTATTAAAGCTTTATCTAACAAAGAATGAATTTCATTCTTACATAATTCTAAATATTCAGAATTCATTTGACAAGGACGAGCCTTAGTAGGAATATTTCTTTCCTGGAAATCAGCTTCATAAGGAAGAGATATAATATGTTTTTTTCTATCCCAAAAAGCATTAGGAAGATCATTACATATTTCTAATGAAAATTTATTATAAATAATTTTTATTTTTTCCTGTAATTTAGGATTCTGTAATTTTTCATCAATTGTAAGAAATTTTATTTCTTCTTTTAAAGAATTTATTTGAAAGGTTTTTCTTTCAATCTGTTATTGTAATTCATTTAAAATTCTATGAACAGGTTTAGTTATAAACTTAAAGGAAATAGGATTACCTTGAAAAGTTCCTATTATACCTGTTTCATCAACATAGGTTAAAGGATATATTTGATAAATAAAAGGAAGACCGAGTATAAGTTGGCTAGAAATATCTTTCGCTAATAAAAAACTGGTTTGAATGCAGTTTTTATCTTTGCAAATATAAACTTTAGGTAATTTATAATTTATTTCTAAAGGTTCTCCTCCTGCATGAGAAAGAGAATGAGTAGTTTTATGAAAATATTTTGTAGGAATTAATCCTTCCTGTATAACATTTAAATCTGCACCACTATCTATCATAGCAATGAAATTATTTTTATAAGAAGTATCAATTAATAAAGTAATATTAGTATACCATTTTTGAGATATTATCATACTCAAAACAGATAAATGTTTCTGATTATTATCAGTAAAGGAAATATCTGGAATATTTTCAAAACTTTCAGAAATTGAATTATTATTATTTTCAATAACTGAAATACGATAATTTAAACTATTATTGTTATTGTGTAAAAATTTTACTTGTTCTTTAAGATTATCAATCTCTTTAACTAAATCCTGTATAGTAACTGGATTTTGTTGACTATATTTTTTTTGTAAAAGATTCTTTACTTCTTTCATGGAATAAGCTTGTTCTTGTTTAACAAGAATGTTATTATCATTACTACTAGTTGAAGCAGTATTCTACATTTCATCAATAATAGTAGATTTTAATATTGGATCCTTAATCATTTTAAGGAATTCTAAAATATTATTGTTTGTTAAAACATTGATATTTAAATTTTGAAATCGAGATATAAGTTTATAAAATTCATCATTCTTATTATCCTCTATAGGAATAATACAAGATTTTCCTTGTATACAGTTATTACATTCTTCTAAATCTGAAATATCAGATTCATTATCTATTATATTTTCGGAATTATAAGATTCTGAAGAACAGTTTCACTGTCAGAATTATTATTAGAATCCATTATTATTTTAAATAATGTTTCTTTTAGATTATTATCTATATCTAAATTATTAATTTTGTTTTTAGCCCAACATTGATTAGCATAATGTCCTGACTTTTTACATTTTCTACAAATTATTAATTTGTTTTTGTATTTTTCTTGTTTTCTGTCAGCTTTTCCTGACTCACGAATTTCTTTTCTTTTTCTTTTCTATCTTTTTGTCTATCAGACAAATGTCTTTTCTTATAAATTTTTTCTACTTTTTCTTTAATTATCTTCTTACCTTTATTAGGTAAGTCTATACCAAATTGATCACAGAATTTCCTAATTGTTTTTTTTCTAGTAAATTTTGTCTTTTAATTTGATTATTTAATTTTAATTCATTACAGAGAGCTAAACCCTTTTGAATACAAGTATTTATCAAATTACCATAAGTATAATTATCATAAGAAATATTTATATCTTCTTTTCTTAATACCTTTCTAACCCTTTCAGCAAATAAGAAAGGTAAGCCATCTATGAATTTCTCTTTCCAAAGACTATTATTACAGTCTGGTATCTCATAAATACGAGATAAGAAAGTATCTTTATACCATGTAAAATCAGTAAGTGTTTTACATTTTAGATTACTTAATAAAATTCTAATTTGTTCACTATTATCAGTGAATTTTCCAGTAAAATGTTCAATCATAGTCAATATTAATGTATATACTACATTTTCTGATTGAATATTATTCTCTATTTTTATGGAATTAAAGATTTCATCTTTTTGAGAATAATGTAAATAATTATCCCACCAACCTTTAAGTTGGCCAGTAAATCCTGCTGTTATCATTTTAGCAATATTTTTATCAGTATTACCTGATGATTTACACACAGTACTATACATAAACATTCTGTGAGCAGTATTATAAATTTGCCTATCACTAAAACCATCAATATTCCATTCATAAATATTTTTCCCATTATAACTGTTAGCGAAAATATATTCATTTTCTTCAATAAGGACATCCATATGAGTAGGTGTAATGCCCGAGAAATTGATTATCGTAATCTGATAGGATTATTGATTATGAATTGATATAATTAAAAACGGGCTATTACGAGACCATATTTGACCAAGCATATGAATTATGATATTTTTGGGCAGAACTGTTGGCGCCCGAGCGGTAAGTAATGACCGCCCGAGCGCCAATGCTCAACAAGAAACGTGCTCGGACAGAAAGTATGGCGCCCGAGCGGTAGAATATTACCGCTCGAGCGCCAGTGGATAACAAGAAAATGTTACGGGCAGAAGGAGTGGCGCCCGGGCGGTAGTTTTTGACCGACCGAGCGCCAATGGGTCAATTCGAAACTCTTGGACAGAGAGTGCCGCGCTCGAGCGGTACTTTCTTACCGCCCGAGCGCCGGCTGAAATGAGCGAAATTCTGGAGAAGCCACGTACGAATTACATGCAATATATATATAAAGCTCCTTCATAATTTCCTCAGATTCTGAAGGAGGAAGTCGAGAAAAGCTTCGAAGAAGCATCGTGAAAATCCTTACGCCTTTTATGAACGATCCGTCCGTCTGATTTTGAATCCAACTTCGGTACCGAGTTCCTAGCAACGTAGGCTACAACTGGACGTAAATTTTACTACGTTTTGACATGTCTTGAAATTATGCTATTGTCAGAATTGAATAGGATTCATATATGATGTTCTGGATATGTTAGACATCATAGAATCGAAGTCAGATTAAGAAACGGACTGATTATGGAATTATTATGAATTTTCTGGGGTATATTGATTTATACCAGACAGATTTGAATTGTGATTGAATTACAAACTGTAATGGATATGAGTTATGATTGGTAATTGATGTCTGTTGATTTGGTATTAACGGGGATACTGAGATTGTACCGTTATGCTGTTGATTTTGAATTAAATCCAGATTAATCAGATTATTAGTGATTTGAAAGGTATATTGATATGAGATTATTGGTATTACCATTGTCAGATTGAGTGATTGACAGAGTTTGGATTCCAGACCGAAACTGCAACGAAAGGTATAAGTCAAGGTGTATTGGGACATCGACTCAAGTAGGATGTACTTGAGTTTCCCTAAATCACATACTTATTATTTGTTTATCATTGTATTTAATGATTTGATTTAAATGCTTGTTCTATGGAGTCATAGGAGCATGCATTAGACGAGTAATCTTGTGACAGAAGTACCTGATAGTGGCAGGTAACCACGGGTACATTGCACGATGTCACAAGATATGGCGATAGACCATAGTCTATGACGGATGCGTCTGTACACTGGATGTTGGTTATATCGACTTGGATAGAACTTGAGTCTTTTCTATTACTGTTTGTCGATATAGGAATGCCACATCTGGACACCGGGATCCATAGGCTAGGATTGAGTCTAGTCTAAATCGTGGAGTCACGAGTATTGTCGACAGATCGATATTGTTTACATTTCTGATTTTGATTTGTATTACTATCACATGTTTCATGCTTTATATTGATTATATGACTGCATGTTCGTTGATTTATACTGGGATTTATTCTCACCGGAGTTATCCGGCTGTTGTCTTGTCTGTATGTGTACTTGACAACAGGTGGGACAGGTTCAGGGTCCAGGAGATGAGGAGAGATCGTGATTAGAGTGGAGGCTCCGGACTTGGATTGTATATAGGGTGTGAACACTTAATAGTAGTTGTTGAACCTTAGTTTGTACTGATTTGTAGACGGTACATGACTTGTACTTTATTATATACTGAGTTGTATATTAGATTGTTGTCACTACGTTCCGCATTTTAAAAAAAAAATTTAGACCCTGTTTTATAATTGATTAATTAGTCCCAATGACGATTAAGAACTTGATTAGCGTCCGGGTCCCCACAACAGGTGGTATCAGAGCGATAGATCCTTGAGATTGAGATAGGAGCTAGTGAGCGGGGTAGACTGTGTTTTCTTTCCTGCTTTTGATTGCTAGCATGATTTACTGCTTTATAATGCATGTTTGTCTGTTTATCTGATTTGATTTGAAAACATGTGTTATTGAATATGAATTGGAATTAATTCTGGATCAGCAGTAAGATGATCGGAAGAGGATTGAAACCGGATTTTGTTTGGGATTGCTAACCCTTTTGAGTTTCAGATATGCCTCCGAGAAGAGTACCGGAACAGGGTAGCACATCGAACCCTCCCATGGACGTTACAGCCACACCCATGGAGACACTTTTGAAAAGTTTCCAATCTTTCCATCCACCTACTCTGAAAGGAACTGAAAATTCGGTGGATTGTGAAAGTTGGCTGGATGATATTGAAATGATGTTTGATTCGTTGGAATATACCGATGAGAAGAGGGTGAAACTGATAGGACACCAATTGCATGACATTGCCAAGAACTGGTGGATCAACACAAAAAGGGCATTGGAACACCGAGGTACGATTATTACCTGGAGTGTATTTAGAACTGAATTCTATCAGAGGTTCTTTCCAGTGTCATACAGGAAAGACAAGGGAGCCGAGTTTGCGAACTTGAAACAGGGCCAACTTAACATCGAGGAATACGTGGCCAAGTTTTCTTCACTGTTGCGCTTTGCTCCACGTGTGGTGGATCATGACGAGGCTGTGGCAGATCAATTCATTAACGGCCTGAATCCGGAAATATTTACGTTGGTGAATACGGGAAGACCGAACAACTTTACCGATGCTTTGAATAGAGCCAAGGGAGCAGAAGCCGGTCTGATGAGACAGAGAGGAGCTTCGTTTATGCTTCCAGTGCCGGGATCACAGCAACCACCTCCTCGATTTTAAGGTGGCAGCAGTAGTGGCGGAAAGAGGGACTTCTTGAAGACGAGAGGAAAGCAGTTCAAGAAGTCAGGGAGCAGTTCTTCTAGTTCTGGGAGTCCTCGCCAGAGCCAGAGCTATACTGGACCTATTTGCAATACTTGTGGAGGGAAGCATCCCACTGAGCAGTGCCGGGGAATATTTGGCAGCTGCCGTATTTGCAAGCAACATGGACACTTTGCTCGAGTCTGTCCCCAGAGAGGTGCCCAGGGATTCCAGGCAGCTGAGTCATCTGGATCAGCGGCTCAGGCAGGTAGACGACCATTTGCTGTTCATTCTTTTTAGCCAGCACCGTCTACCCAGTCACAGCAGAGGCCAGGAGAGAGCCAGACAGTGAGCCAGCCTCCGAGACAGCAGGCCCGAGTGTTTGCTCTGACTGAGGAGCAGGCACATGATGCACCTGATGATGTTGTGGCAGGTAACTGTTTCATTTCTGGTTATACTGCGTATGTATTGCTTGATACTGGTGCATCACATACATTTATTTCTGAGAGGTTTGCATTGAGTCGTGCATTACCAATTGAGTCGTTGTCTGCAGTAGTGTCTGTTTCTTCCCCGTTAGGAACATGTTTGATATCAGTAAAATCTGTGAAACCTTGTATACTGCAGTACGATGGGCATAAGATGGAGTTGGACTGTATTGTGCTTGGGATATCTGACTTTGATTGTATTATCGGTATTGATACATTGACCAAGTACAGGGCCACAGTCGATTGTTTCCACAAGATAGTGAGATTCAGACCTGAGATGGCTGAGGAGTGGAAATTTTACGGTAAGGGTTCTCGAGCCAGAATTCCTTTGATATCTGCACTGAATATGACACGATTATTGCAGAAAGGAGCGGATGGATTCCTGGTATATTCAGTTGATTTACTGAAATCGAGCCCATCATTGGCGGACTTGCCAGTGGTGTGTGAATTTGCTGATGTCTTTCCGGATGAGATTCCTAGATTGCCTCCGATTCGAGAGATAGACTTCAGCATTGAGTTAATGCCAGGAACATTTCCGATCTCGAGGGCTCCTTACAGGATGGCACCGATCGAATTAAAAGAATTGAAAGAACAGTTGGAGGATTTACTGGCCAAGGGATACATCCGACCCAGTGTTTCTCCTTGGGGTGCTCCAGTACTGTTCGTAAGAAAGAAAGACGGGTCGATGAGACTTTGTATAGATTACCGGCAACTGAACAAGGCAACGGTAAAGAATAAATATCCATTGCCCCGTATTGATGATTTGTTTGATCAGTTGCAGGGTTCTTCGATGTATTCCAAGATCGACTTGAGATCTGGATACCATCAATTGAGAGTCAGGGACTCTGATATCTCTAAGACTGCATTCAGAACCAGGTATGGACACTATGAATTTATTGTCATGCCATTTGGTTTGACGAATGCACCAGCAGTATTTATGGGATTGATGAACCGCGTATTCCAGAAATATTTGGATGATTTTGTTATCATATTCATTGATGATATATTGATTTATTCAAAGAATATGATTGAGCATGCTAATCGTCTGAGGATTGTGTTGCGAACTTTGAGGACGGAGAAACTGTATGCTAAACTGTCGAAATGCGAGTTCTGGTTGAAACAAGTAATATTTCTGGGACATATCATATCAGGAGACGGGATATCTGTTGATCCCAGCAAGGTCGAGGCAGTGATTTCTTGGCCAAGACCGACATCTGTACCAGAGATTTGCAGCTTTATGGGTTTGGCAGGATATTATCGCCGATTTATTAAAGATTTCTCGAGCATTGCCAAACCGATTACACAGTTGACTCAGAAAAATACTCCATTTGTTTGGTCTGAGGAATGTGAGACCAGTTTCCTCGAGTTGAAAAGGAGATTAACCAGTGCACCGGTGTTGACTATCCCGTCAGGTACTGGTGATTTTGTTGTTTATTGTGATGCATCTCACCGAGGATTGGGTTGTGTTTTGATGCAGCGAGGGCATGTGATCGCTTATGCCTCAAGACAACTGAAACCCCATGAATCTCAATATCCAATTCATGATCTTGAATTGGCAGCCATAGTCTTTGCGTTGAAAATATGGCGACATTACCTCTACGGTGAGAAATTTGAAATCTATTCTGATCATAAAAGCTTGAAATATCTGTTTTCGCAATCAGAGTTGAATATGAGACATCGAAGATGGCTGGATTTATTGAAGGACATTGATTGTGAGATCAAATATTATCCAGGGAAGTCCAATGCAGCAGCAGATGCCCTGAGTCGAAAGGTATGTGCACTATCCTTATCTACGATAGGTGTTTCGAATTTGATAGAAGACTGCTGTTTGTCTGGATTAGCTTTTGAAATAGATCGTCAGCCTCTGAGATTATATGCGATTCGAGCTGAACCGGCATTGATTGTGAGAATCAAAGAGGCACAGAAGGGTGATCAGAACGTACAGAATTCGATTGCTATGGTCAGAGCGGGACATCGATCGGAATATCAGGTGAGAAATGGTATTTTGTATATGAATAATCGTCTTGTGGTGCCGAATGTTTCGAATTTGAGACAGCAGATACTGACAGAGGCACGCAGCAGCCGATTTAGCATTCATCCTGGTGGCAGGAAATGTATAATGATTTAAAGACACAGTATTGGTGGAAGAAAATGAAAGCTGATATTGCTACATTTGTATCCAAGTGTCTGAATTGCCAACAGGTGAAAGCTGAGAGGAAGAAACCAGGAGGATTGTTACAGAGTTTGTCTATTCCTGAATGGAAATGGGATCACATTTCCATGGATTTTGTGACACAATTACCGAGATCCTCCCGAGGTTATGATGCGATTTGGGTCGTGATTGATCGATTGACCAAATCCGCATGTTTTATTCCATACAAGATGACATATAGATATGATCAGATGGCCGATATCTATGTTAAGGAAGTGGTGAGATTGCACGGAGTGCCGAAGTCGATTGTTTCCGACCGTGATACTCGGTTTACCTCGCACTTCTGGCAGAGTCTGCAGCAAGCTCTCGGTACGAAATTACATCTTAGTACCGCATATCATCCACAGACTGACGGACAGTCAGAACGAACAATTCAAACCTTGGAAGATATGCTGAGAGCGGTAGTGCTCGACTTTAGCACTGGATGGCAGGAGGCATTACCTCTTTGTGAATTTTCGTACAACAATAGCTATCAGACGAGTATTGAAATGGCACCATTTGAAGCGTTGTACGGAAAGAAGTGTCGATCGCCTCTTTATTGGGATGATATCTCTGAAGTTCCTGAGACTGGACCTGATATGATCAGAGATATGACTGAAAAAGTGAAATTGATTCAGAAGAAAATGAAGGCAGCCCAGGACAGACAAGCCAAATATGCCAACCTTCGACGTAGACCGTTGGTATTTGAGGTAGGAGACCGAGTGTTTCTGAAGATTTCACCTTTCAGGGGTGTTGTCCGATTTGGAAAGAAAAGGAAGTTGTCTCCACGATACGTCGGTCCATATGAGATTCTCGAGAAGATAGGAGATCGTGCCTATCGACTAGCATTGCCGCCTTCTTTATCTGAAATACATGATGTTTTTCATGTATCGATGCTGCGGAAATATCTCCCTGATGATTCACGTGTTATTCAACCAGACGAGACTGAGCTGGATGAGACATTGAGTTATGTCGAAAAGCCGATCCGGTTTATCGATCGTAAAGAAAAACAGCTCAGAACAAAGATGATTCCGTTGGTGAAAGTGCAATGGACTCGTCATGGCGTTGAAGAAGCTACTTGGGAGACGGAGTCTGATATGAGACAAGAATTCCCAGCATTATTTCACTGATGTAAATTTTCTTATACAGTTCTTGTAATTATACTCCTTATTAATACAATTGACAATTTGTGATTTCGAGGACGAAATCGTATCTTAGGGGGGGAGAAATGTAATGCCCGAGAAATTGATTATCGTAATCTGATAGGATTATTGATTATGAATTGATATAATTAAAAACGGGCTATTACGAGACCATATTTGACCAAGCATATGAATTATGATATTTTTGGGCAGAACTGTTGGCGCCCGAGCGGTAAGTAATGACCGCCCGAGCGCCAATGCTCAACAAGAAACGTGCTCGGACAGAAAGTATGGCGCCCGAGCGGTAGAATATTACCGCTCGAGCGCCAGTGGATAACAAGAAAATGTTACGGGCAGAAGGAGTGGCGCCCGGGCGGTAGTTTTTGACCGCCCGAGCGCCAATGGGTCAATTCGAAACTCTTGGACAGAAAGTGCCGCGCTCGAGCGGTACTTTCTTACCGCCCGAGCGCCGGCTGAAATGAGCGAAATTCTGGAGAAGCCACGTACGAATTACATGCAATATATATATAAAGCTCCTTCATAATTTCCTCAGATTCTGAAGGAGGAAGTCGAGAAAAGCTTCGAAGAAGCATCGTGAAAATCCTTACGCCTTTTATGAACGATCCGTCCGTCTGATTTTGAATCCAACTTCGGTACCGAGTTCCTAGCAACGTAGGCTACAACTGGACGTAAGTTTTATTACGTTTTGACATGTCTTGAAATTATGCTATTGTCAGAATTGAATAGGATTCATATATGATGTTCTGGATATGTTAGACATCATAGAATCGAAGTCAGATTAAGAAACGGACTGATTATGGAATTATTATGAATTTTCTGGGGTATATTGATTTATACCAGATAGATTTGAATTGTGATTGAATTACAGACTGTAATGGATATGAGTTATGATTGGTAATTGATGTCTGTTGATTTGGTATTAACGGGGATACTGAGATTGTACCGTTATGCTGTTGATTTTGAATTAAATCCAGATTAATCAGATTATTAGTGATTTGAAAGGTATATTGATATGAGATTATTGGTATTACCATTGTCAGATTGAGTGATTGACAGAGTTTGGATTCCAGACCGAAACTGCAACGAAAGGTATAAGTCAAGGTGTATTGGGACATCGACTCAAGTAGGATGTACTTGAGTTTCCCTAAATCACATACTTATTATTTGTTTATCATTGTATTTAATGATTTGATTTAAATGCTTGTTCTATGGAGTCATAGGAGCATGCATTAGACGAGTAATCTTGTGACAGAAGTACCTGATAGTGGCAGGTAACCACGGGTACATTGCACGATGTCACAAGATATGGCGATAGACCATAGTCTATGACGGATGCGTCTGGACACTGGATGTTGGTTATATCGACTTGGATAGAACTGGAGTCTTTTCTATTACTGTTTGTCGATATAGGAATGCTACATCTGGACACCGGGATCCCTAGGCTAGGATTGAGTCTAGTCTAAATCGTGGAGTTACGAGTATTGTCGACAGATCGATATTGTTTACATTTCTGATTTTGATTTGTATTACTGTCACATGTTTCATGCTTTATATTGATTATATGACTGCATGTTCGTTGATTTATACTGGGATTTATTCTCACCGGAGTTATCCGGCTGTTGTCTTGTCTGTATGTGTACTTGACAACAGGTGGGACAGGTTCAGGGTCCAGGAGATGAGGAGAGATCGTGATTAGAGTGGAGGCTCCGGACTTGGATTGTATATAGGGTGTGAACACTTAATAGTAGTTGTTGAACCTTAGTTTGTACTGATTTGTAGACGGTACATGACTTGTACTTTATTATATACTGAGTTGTATATTAGATTGTTGTCACTACGTTCCGCATTTTAAAAAAAAAAATTTAGACCCTGTTTTATAATTGATTAATTAGTCCCAATGACGATTAAGAACTTGATTAGCATCCGGGTCCCCACAGTAGGTTTATTATAATAATATTTGGATGTAGTAAGTCTATAGGCCCATTTAATTTTATTAATTTCTTCCTCAGAATGATTATTAATCTTATCTAATTCTTCAAACTCTTCATTAAGAGTATTTAAATTAAGATTTCTAAATTTTTCTTATAATAATTTTTCTATATCAGAAACAGAGGATTTAAATTTAAAATCTTTTATATCAGGGGGTGATTGAATAGAAAAAGTAGCAATAGAAACAATATTAGTTTCTGGTTCTTCTATATGAACATCTGATTTTATTTTATTAATAGCTAAAATAATTTTATCAATGCGATCTTTAAGAGAATTTATTTCTTCTCCTATAATCGTAAGATATAAATTTGTATAATTCTGTTTTTCAATTATCTGATTTATATGTTTAACAGTAATTTGTAACATATCATTCTCAAATAATTTTGAAAAAGCAGTAAAATTTAAAATTTTATTATTCTTTTCTATAATAAAAGATTGTTGAGGAGGATAAACAGATTTTTGAATCTGTCTTGAAGAAAGTTTATAATTTCTTTCAAGAATAGAAATATAATCTATAATAAATGTTTTAAAAAACCAAGGAACAAAATGTATTAATTATTCTGGTTTTCACAATATTTATAAAATGTTGAAACAATATATTCAAAATCTTCTTCAGAGAAACTTTTAAAGTACCAATTTCTGAAAGATTCCCATTTGGGTAAATAAAATTCTGCATTAATCTTTGCTCTAGCAGAAGATCCTTTAGTAAAATCAATTTTAGGTTTACTATCCATTAAATACTAAAATTCATTTCTGAAACTGTATCAGTTTCTCTATCTTTTTGAAAGTTATTTTTATGAACAATATTATTTTGATTTATAATTAAATCATCTACTGTATTAGTAGATTCTAATACTTCTCTAACTTGAGAAGTAGATGCTCTAGAAGTTTGTGGTATATCTACCATATAATCTAGAGGTGAAATAAAAGAATGACTAGATCTTGATCTAGCATAAATAGAAGATGGTAATAATCTTCTTTGTTCATTATTAAACTGTATTTGAACAAATCCTTCATTATTTTGTATAACTTGTTGTAAATATCTATTTATTATAGGATTTCTAGGAACAGCTTGTTCAATTATCCAGTTTTCTGGAAATTCAATTTCTTCTCATTTTATAGATCTACGAGTTGTAATATTAGATCTATTAAAATTAGTTTCTATAAGAATAGTTTCATTTAATTTTTTATCTATTCTTTTACACATAGGATTCAATGTGAATAATGGTTTATAATAAATACGATAACAGATACATATGACTTCTGTGCCAGGAGTATAATTATAACCATGAGTTTTAACATTTAATGTTAAAGAATCTAATATATTAATATCAGACAAAGATAAAGATAAATTAGGATAAACATCAAAATATACTGGACCATGTGCCAGACTAGATTGAATTATTCCCATCAAGGATTGTTTCCAATTCAAATTCCTACCATCTCTTAAAGCTGCTATGAAGCTTTCTGGTAAACCTTCTAAGGTTAAAGGTCTAAAAGCAATTTGAATTAATCCTATATGAATAAATTTATAATTTTTCATATAAGGCATAATATCTTTATTATTTAACAATCTAATAACCATTTCTTCATTATGAAGAGGTACTGAAGATTCTGTAGTTTTAACTACTTGTTTAAAACCAATTCTTTCAAAGGTTCCTAACTTATAGATCATTTTAGATTCTATCTTAGGAATAATCTATTTATTTAATAAATCTAAATTTTCAGGTAAATCATATTCTTCATTTAAACTGTTATGAACAGTTTCTTTTAAACTGAAAATATTCATTTGAATAAAAAGTGCTAAATTATTAACCAGACTATTTCCAAGCCTCATATACCTTATTTAATTATAGATAAATTGAACATATTTTTTGTGACGAAAATTCACATGTTTGTTGAAAACAAAAATCAAGTAAGTTTTTCATTGTGTATTGTCAACTTTGTCCTTATTTTGTACACACATGAGTAATTTAGTAAGGATGTTTTAGTAAAATCAATTATTATAATAAGGTTAACATTGACAAATTACGTGTTTATTGGATAAAACTCAAGTTTGAGAACATATTTTTTCTATGAATATTTTGATTTTAATTATTATATATTTTCTTATTTAGTTATAGATAAATTGAATATATTTTTTGCGACGAAAATTCACATGTTTATCGAAAACAAAAATCAAGTTAGATTGAAATATCGAAATATTTTGATTTTTATTATTATAATTAAAGTTAACATATTTTTTCCTAAAAATGTCAAAAAATTTTGATTATTATTATTATTTTTTTTATTTGATTATAGATAAAATGAAAATATTTTTTCCAACAAAAATCTACATATTTGTTGAAAATAAAAATAAAATTTGATTGAAATAAAGAAGTTTTGTAATTTTTAAAAAAACATTTCTCTCTCTTATAATATCTCCACTCTCTCTCCCCAATAAAAGTTTCCTCCCCCGTTGAAATTTCCTCTCAACACAGATTCTAAATAATCCTTTGCCGCTTGCCACCGGTTCTCGCACTGTAAGTCGTCAAAATTTAGAAACAAATACATATTGGAAAACATCTCGTCATAATCTTTCTATTGATACCGATATTGAGGGTATTTCGCAACTTAGTCGACGACC
Organism: Primulina eburnea; assembly: GCF_022965805.1. Classification (NCBI taxonomy): domain Eukaryota; kingdom Viridiplantae; phylum Streptophyta; class Magnoliopsida; order Lamiales; family Gesneriaceae; genus Primulina; species Primulina eburnea. Next base: position 18,630,350 of record NC_133103.1, read on the forward strand.
TTTTTCCTTCCGCCGTCATCCACCGCACCGGGCCTCCGCCGTTGCTTAGACTTGACTTTTCAAGACATTTGGAGTTCGGAAGCTCGAGTTTCATAGGTTGCCGGTGAGTGCTTTTTTAACTCTCGATTTAGTTCCAGGGTCAAAGTTTTTCATTGTGTATTGTCAACTTTGTCCTTGTTTTGTGCACACATGAGTAAATTAGTAAGGATGTTTTAGTAAAATCAATTATTATAATAAGATTAAAATTGACAAACTACGTGTTTATTGGATAAAAGTCAAGTTTGAGAACATATTTTTTCTATGAATATTTTGATTTTAATTATTATATATTTTCTTATTTAATTATAGATAAATTGAACATATTTTGTGATGAAAATTCACATGTTTGTTGAAAACAAAAATCATGTTAGATTGAAATATCAAAATATTTTGATTTTTATTATTATAATTAAAGTTAACATATTTTTTCCTAAAAATGTCAAAATATTTTGATTATTATTATTATATTTTTTATTTGATTATAGATAAAATGAAAATATTTTTTTCTAACAAAAATCTACATATTTGTTGAAAATAAAAATAAAATTTGATTGAAATAAAGAATTTTTGTAATTTTTAAAAAACATTTCTCTCTCTTATTAATATCTCCACTCTCTCTCCCCAATAAAAGTTTCCTCCCCCGTTGAAATTTCCTCTCAACACAGATTCTAAATCCTTTGCCGCTTGCCACCGATTCCCGTGCTGTAAGTCGTCAAAATTTAGAAACAAATACATATTGGAAAACATCTCATCATAATCTTTCTATTGATACCGATATTGAGGGGTATTACGCAACTTAGTCGACGACCTTTTTCCTTCCGCCGTCATCCACCGCACCGGGCCTCCGCCGTTGCTTGGACTTGACTTTTCAAGACATTTGGAGTTCGGAATCTTGTCGTAGCTCAAGTTTCATAGGTTGCCGGTGAGTGAATTTTTTAACTCTCAATTTAGTTCCAGGGTTAAAGTTTTTCATTGTGTATTGTCAACTTTGTCCTTGTTTTGTACATACATTAGTAATTTTGTAAGGATGTTTTAGTAAAATCAATTATTATAATAAGTTTTAAATTGACAAACTACGTGTTTATTGGATAAAAGTCAAGTTTGAGAACATATTTTTTCTATGAATATTTTGATTTTAATTATTATATATTTTTTATTTAGTTATAGATAAATTGAACATATTTTTTCCGACGAAAATTCACATGTTTGTTGAAAACAAAAATCAAGTTAGATTGAAATATCAAAATATTTTGATTTTTATTATTATAATTAAAGTGAACATATTTTTTCTAAAAATGTCAAAATATTTTGATTATTATTATATTTTTTATTTGATTATAGATAAAATGAAAATATTTATTCCAACAAAAATCTACATATTTGTTGAAAATAAAAATAAAATTTGATTGAAATAAATAATTTTTGTAATTTTTAAAAAATATTTCTCTCTCTTATTAATATCTCCACTCTCTCTCAAATAAAAGTTTCCTCCCCCGTTGAAATTTCCTCTCAAGCCTCCGCCGTTGCTTGGACTTGACTTTTCAGGACATTTGGAGTTCGGAATCTTGTCGTAGCTCGAGTTTCATAGGTTGCCGGTGAGTGATTTTTTAACTCTCAATTTAGTTCGACTTTTGGTACCAATTGTTGAGGGGGTTATTTCGATTTTCTTGATGTTAGTCACCCTGTTTCTGTGCAAAACTTCGTCGAATGACCGATTTTTGAATTTCTCTCTCTCTGTTTTTCTGTGGAGGAGAAAAAAAATCATACAATTTCGGGTAGGAATGTTGTGCAATATTTTGTTTCAAAACTTTGCGATGTTAACCACAATGGAGCGCGTATGGGATTCTTGTGCTTTTCAGTGGTATGGCTTTGCTCCAATTAACATGTTACATCCTTTCTCCGATCCGGTGATTCTTGTTTTCTTGCTTAGTAATGTTAGTTTGGGTTGTTCGATTATATGTAATGATAATGATTAGCTCTATTTGTCATAGAATTCTATTTTTATGTCCTTGTAAACAATAAACCTTCAAAAATTTCTCCACTAATAGGAGTGGTGGACGATGTAAAATTTTAAAGGTGAGCAGCACCTAAAGATTTAGTGCGAGGCCCGGGGCCGAAGAGGGCGGAGGGTGATCGCCGGTGCCATCAGTTGCACGGACAATGAGCGGCTTCTGGCAGGCTTCTAGGTGGAGGAAACATGAATGAACCGACCCACACGGGAATGAGAGGGATTCCGAGACTGTTCAATGTAATGGACTGTACAGTTGAAGATGGCTTAAAAGATTTGATTGGTACTACTCATATCACGAAGGTGCATCTTCTTTTCGGTAGTTCATCATATAAAAACTCCAAAGTTAAGCGCCCTTGACTTAGGATGGGTGACCTCCTGGGAAGTTTCCTAGGGTGCGTGTGAGTGAGGACATAAGTACGTTGGAAAGACATGTCTTGGTACAGTGAGGACAGTCGTTGAATATGGGGTGTTACATTTCGTACCGAAAATGCAAGAGATGAATATCACAAACATTAGCTCTCTGCAAATGATAGGCTACACCACATACATAATTGCTATATAAAAAATACTTGAACAAAATTTATTAGATAATCACATTCTGTACTCTCTTAAATTTCTCCATATGCCATATAAGATAGGAGTTTCGATCGGAGATGTATATATATCGAGAAAACAAAATTGTATCAACCCGAGCTCACAAAGATGGATTCACGATTTGAAGTGAGATGAGCTTGAAATTATTGTATAAATTATATTATTAACAAGATATATATATATATATATATATATCTATATCTTTTAATATTATATATATATATAGATATATTAAAAAAGATATATATATATATATATATATATATTTCTTTTTTAATATATATATATATATATCTTTTTTAATATTATATATATATATATATATATAATATTAAAAAAGATATATATATATATATATATATATATATATATATATATATATATATATATATTAAAAAAAATCATTACATTGTATTGTTCAATGAAGTATTACCATAAAATTAAGAAGATGAGCTGAGTTTTGAGGGTGAAAATGGTGGCCTTTAGTGATTTAATTTATGAAAGATGATAAATAATTGTCTTTTATATATATTTATATTTATATATATATATATATATATATATATATATATATATATATATATATATATATATATATTAGAGTTGATTATTTATTAATAGTGAAAATTATTGTTAAGTAAACGTTTTTTTTAAAATTAATTAATTATATAAACAAATTAAATTGTCTTGAATAATTAAATTTTAAATAAAATAAATTTAGTATTATTGTCATCGTATATCGTCAAAACTTAGAAATAAATACATATTCGAAAAAATCTCGTCATAGTCTTTTTATTGATACCGATATGGATTGGTATTTCGTAACTTTGTCGACGACCTTTTTTCTGACGATCGTTCTTCAGCCGTCATCCACTAAGCTGTAAAATTGATTTTGGTACTAATATTTGATATTTGTTATATCTTTGGATGTAGGTACAATCGTTGTGTCGATTCGAGGTATCAACCAAAATTTTAGCCCATGTTTGTAGAATTTATAAAATTTCTATTTATTATGAGCAGAAAAGCTTCTTCCTCAAATTCGAAGAGGTATTGATAAAAAGCTATATTTATTTAACGTCATTTGCATCTTTGATAATATATTGAACTAAAAAGTTATAACTAATTGTGTTGCTAAACAGTAAGTTCTTTGAAGCAACCAATCCATCAGTTGAAAATCATACTAACCAAGGTACATCAATTGAAAAAATTTCAAATTTGTACCATTTAATTGAAATAATATATATCCAAATTTGATTCCTAACAAGCTGTTTGATATTTTTTTTTAAATTGCAGATTTATTGACATTTAATAGGTGTTCCACTTTCGAAACAAATATTCGAATTTGTCAATAGATAAAAAAACTTCATTACATTAATAATGTTGTGAATTCTAGAAGGAAAAAAGATTAAACGAATGTGAATCCAGCACATCTACAAAATTAAATAAGGAAAATACAGTTTGGTTACTGAAAGCTTTGATTCATGAAGGTAAAACCAAGTTAATTTCATACACTTGTATAAAGTATTGGGAAACTGCATATTTGTTTTATATTTATCATATTTTTATATTTTTTTTAGGTCAATCACTTGTTGATCTGCACGAATTGAAACCTATGAATATATGTCGCTACTGTGAACCGAGAAAGTTTGAATTTGAATATCCAACATTTTGTTGTGACAATGGTAAAATTTAGTTGGAAAACACTGTGATGCCGTCTGAATTGATAGATCTGTTAACTGGAAATCAATCTCACAAAGCTGTTAATTTTCGGAAAAAAATTAGAGTTTATAATAGTCTCTTCTCTTTTACTTCTTTTGGAGTTAAAATTGACAAAGAACTTACTTCTTTAAATCATGGAATTTACACGTTTCGAGCGTTAGGCCAAATATTCCACACTCTTCAACCTATGGCGCCTGGTGAGGCTGGTCCATCTCATTTTCAATTGTATTTTTGGGATACAAGTAATGAGTTAAATAATTGAATGAATGTGATGGACAATGCTGATATCGATGAAGAGACAATGAGACTATTAATGGAGGTTCTCAAAAGAAACCCTTACGCTCAATTATTACGCAGAATAAATGATTGGTCTTCTCTTGAGGAAATTAGGCTACATATTTGTAAAAATGCTGTTGTGGATCAACGATGTTACAATAGAACTTCAGCTGATCAAGTTGCTGCCATTTGGGTCGAAGGCAATAATGCTAATATACCATAAGATAGAGACATCGTAATTCATGGGTGCAATGGTCAGAGTCATATATAGAATTAAACATTATTTTGGTTGATCCTTTACAATATCCGCTTCTTTTTCCGAATGGAGATAATGGTTGGCATCAAAATATGTCCATGGAAGCTAATAATCAAATTCAGTATAATATTTACGCCCAATCGAACTTTTCTTCTATCGGAAATATCCTTCAAGAGAAACATCATGGTACATGGTTTTGTCTTTTTTCTTTTCAATCTATATATATTTAAAGTAATAGATTTCATCACTTTTACAAATATTTCACTTCCATGATAGACGAAATAATTGAATCCACATGTCAAGACTTTGAAATTTTCAAAAGATTTCATTACCACTTATGTAATATGCATCTTATGTATTTTAGTTGCAATCAAATTAAGATTATAGATGTACCAATGATGTTTTGGTGTTTTTATGCTTTGTGTATTTGTCTAATTTTATGATTTAATTTAATACATTGTTAGAACTTTTACCAATTCATTATATAATATTTTTTTAATTATTATAATTTAATGCATGGTTTTATTTGTATTATATATAATATTTATTTGTAAATTGTGAAAATTGTCATATTCTGAATGTGTAATTTTTCACTTTTTAATATATTATCATAGTAATCAACAAAGACAAGCAAAAGATGGTTTCTTGTCGAGAGTACTATTGTTACAAATTCCAAATAAGAGATAACATGCCATCGATGCTTTTATATATGCTGGAAGATTGTTGCAACAATATGCAGTTGATATATATATATATATATATATATATATATATATATATATATATATATATATATATATATATATATATATATATATATATATATCATATGTTTCTGTGTTGCTTGAAAAGCACGGGTTCAAGTTTCGAATGAGCATGGGAAGTGCTTGAAGTTCCTCGAGAACAAACGTCGTGGTTTTTTCGGTCTAACTTGTAATCATCTATTATTTTTTTCATGCAATCTATAAACATTATCTTGCTTGGTTTCCTTAAAAAGTATTTTTATTTTGAACTTCAACTGTTATTTGTTTTATATCATAAATTTTGAATGCAGGGGTTGGCTTAGATAAAATAAAAAAGGTTCCCCCGGAGATTTTGAAGGAGTAAACATTAATATTTGAAGGGAAATAATGTTTTCAAGTTTTCGACTAACATAATTAATTATTTCCCTAATATATTTCCCTTGTTGTTTTGATTGACTAAATATTTGTTTTAATTTTGCCTTCCTTAGCTAATGAGATATTAAAAGATTTAGTAAATTGATAAGATATGATTTTAATGTTTACAAAGAGTTTATTCCTAATAAAACTCTTACTTTCCTTGCTTAATAGGTTTTCTTATGAGATAAGGCTCTCATCTATAAAAAGGAAAACCTAGGACGATGGAGGTGGCGGTCTTCCACTCATAGTCATACGCATACTTTGCACGATCAAAAGTTCAGAGAAAATCCCTATCAACGACTGCTGCTTTGAAGACTGCCGATAACAAGTGTTGCCTTGAATGTTGAAAGCATCCGAAGACAACATCTGTGCAGACGTTGGCTGAAGATTGTTTCTCTTAGATTTACTGATTGGGAACACTGTTTTGCTTTCTTGTTCACGTTTTAATATCGTTGGTTATTTGTTTTAGAAAGCTTTATTTTTCTCAACTTGTTGAGGAAATTGGTTTTTGTCATAATCACTAGTGTTAGGTTTTTGTAAACGATTGATTTTTCTAGTGATTAATTTTTGCCATAAGGCACCGCACAAGTATTTATACTTGTGCATATTTTAATCTTGTCCATCTAATTATTTAAAGTGAATTTGTGTTATTAATTTTCCGCTGCATGTAGATGTTGTCCGAGATGTCGTAACATCTGGCACAACACCTAATTCTGATAAAACATAAATTTACTGTTTTACATTCTATTCTGATATTTTAATTATTTTCGATATCTGTCGGACAAAATAAATCCTAACAAGTGGTATCAGAGCCTACTCTTGATATACTAAGTGCTGATTCTTGTTTTTGTTTTGTTTGACAGAAATATTTAATGGACATCACGTTTGCAAGTGCAGCACTTCGACCACCAGTCCTTGATGGTACTAATTACAGCTTATGGAAGGTCAAGATACGATACTACATAAAATCCCTAGATGAACGGGCATGGCAGCGCGTCATCAACGGATGGACTCCACCAGTCGCAACAGATCAAGAGGGGGACAATCGACCAAAACCTGAAAATGACTGGACTGCTGACGAAGTGCAAAACTCAAATCATAATTCAAAGGCTTTGAATGCTATATTCACATCGGTTGATATGAACATGTTCAGTTTAATCACAAACTGTACTTCGGCTAAAAAAGCATGGGATATCCTTCAATGTCATTGTGAAGGATCTGAGAGTGTGAGACGAACCAGATTAAGGATGCTTACTTCCAAATTCGAGATGATGAGGATGGAGGAATCTGAAAGCATACTTGAGTATAATCGTCGTCTACGGGAAATTGATAATGAGGCATTCAATGCTGGAGAATCAATCTCCAGTGAGCGTCTAGTAAGCAAAATTCTTCGTTCTCTGCCTGAAAGATTCAATATAAAAATCTGTGCAATAGATGAAGCTAAGGACACGTCCAAAATGTCAGTGGAAGATCTTATCAGCTCACTACGCACGTTTGAGATGAATCTGGACATGCAAAGGAAGGATAAAGGGAAGTCAATTGCACTTCAAGCCTCTAATGACTCCTACAATGAACTTCTACAAATATTCCAGGAAGTAAATGATTCCGATCTCTGCGAGGATTCTATATCTTTTATTACAAAGAAATTTGGAGATTACTTGAAAAGAATCCGGGAAAAGAAAAAGGATGCACAACCCTCTAAATATTATAGTCTTCCTGAAAAGCCACAAAGGTCTCCTGCAATGTTACCCACTCAAACTAGGAACGAAGGCAAGGGACAACTCATATCAAGGAAGTTTGATTCAATGCAGTGTAGAGAATGCCAAGGATTCGGTCACTATGCCAATGAGTGTGCAAACAGATTAAGCAAGAACAAAGGGTACAATGCATCCCTTAGCGATGAAGAAACTGATCATGAGGAGAAGTCCACTGATGAAGACAATCAAACCTCCCTGACTGCACTACTGACAGAAACCAGCTGGCTACAAGTGAATCCTGCAGGTGTTGCCCTAGGTGTTGCTACACCTGGCTACAGCATCTGTGAAAAATCAGTCTGTTTCAACTCTACAGTTTCTGGAAACTTGAATGAAGATAATCAGGAGGTTGATGGTGAAGAACTTACTCTTGAAAGTGTCCAGGAGCTTTATGAAGAACTGTTTGAAGATTGGACCAAAAGAAACAAGCTTAATGCGAATCTGGTAAAAGAAAATGCTGAACTAAAATCAGTGGTGAAAGAAAATGCTGATCTAAAAGCAGTGGTTGCTAAACTGGAGGTAATTTTGAGTAAAAAGGATTTGGAACTAGGAAAGACCAGAGAAGATCTTCAAAAAGCAACTGAAACCTTGTCCAAATTTAAGACAAGCTCATCCAAGCTTGAATCCATTCTCCTGATGGGAAGAGATGACAAGAAAGGCCTAGGGTTCAAGGACAGTGTGCATGAAACAGGTGAATCTTCCAAACCTACTGTTTTTGTGAAAGGAGAAGCTGACACATCTTCACAACCTCAATCCAAGTCTCCCATCAAAAGCTCTTCTCAAATAAAACAACCTTCTGCACAAATTTCTAAGAGACGAAAACGAAGGTATGTATGTCACTACTGTTTTAAGCCTGGTCATATCAGGCCATACTACTTTAAACTCAGGGATGATCGCATAAATCAGAGGTCAAGCCAGATGTTGCCCCGAATGTTGTCTAACACTCTTCTCAACACCTCCTACCATCAACCTACAGTAAGACAAATTTGGGTTCCAAAGGTAAAAACTCACTGCAAAGTTGTCTACACTTCATTAAAAACTAACACTGCAGGTCATTGGTACTTTGATAGTGGTAGCTCACGCCACATGACGGGGTCTAAAGAACATCTGATCGAGTATGTTGAGCAAAAGTGTGGTAGAGTGACCTATGGAGGGGGAGCAAAAGGAAGAATTGTAGGAAAGGGTACACTAAATGTTGAAGGACTGCCAAAACTTCACAATGTGCTCCATGTTGAAGGATTGAATTCAAATTTGATAAGCATAAGCCAACTATGTGATGATAATTTGTTTGTTAAATTTGATAAACATAACTGTGAAGTCTTTGATGAATCGAATGTGTGTGTTATGACAGGCACAAGGTCCTCAGACAATTGCTACCAAATAGGAGAAGACCTGTCATGCAAACATGTGAAAATCACTGAACTTGACCTTTGGCATCAAAAACTTGGACATGCAAACTTCAAAACCCTGAAAAACTTGAGTAAGTACGATGCAGTAAGAGGTATGCCTAATCTCTCCTCTGGTATACCATATGTGTGCGGTGACTGCCAAAAAGGTAAACAGACTCACGTGTCGCATCCTGTGTTGGCAACACCTGGGACAACACGGTGTCTGGAATTCCTACACATGGATCTTATGGGTCCTATGGAAGTTGAGAGCCTCGGAGGTAAGAAATACTCTTTCGTATGTGTTGATGACTTCTCACGTTTCGCATGGGTTAATTTTATTAAAGAAAAGTCAGATACATTTGATGTATTCAAAAACTTGATCACTAGAATCACTAATCTCCACAGTCTGAAGGTAAGAAGGATCAAGACTGATCATGGTAAAGAATTTGAAAATCGCTCATTCTCATCATTCTGTGACAGAAAAGGTATTTCTCATGAATTCTCAGCACCAAAAACACCACAACAGAATGGGATTGCTGAACGTAAGAACAGGACTTTGCAAGAAATGGCAAGAGTAATGCTAACTTCTAAGAACCTTGCAAAGCGTTTTTGGGCAGAAGCCCTTAACCCAGCATGTCATATTTCAAATAGGGTATATCTAAGGAGTGGATCAACCATGACTTCTTATGAAATTATTATGGGAAAGAAACCTAACCTTAGATACTTTCATGTTTTTGGGTGTGTATGCTACACTTTGAATGACAGGGATCAACTGGCTAAGTTCGACTCCAAGAGTGATAAGTGTCTGTTTCTCGGATATGCCACTAATAGTCGTGCTTATCATATGTTTAATCTTAGAACAAGAACGATTATGGAATCAATTAATGTTGTTTTTGATGACCGTGCAGATCTTAAGAAGAAAACTGCAGAAGATGATGTTGAAGATCTGTTGGAGACTCAAATACCGATGGATAAGACAGATGTTGCTCCAGATGTTGCAACATCCAGCACAACATCTGACACTGATGTCAACAGTTCACAGGAAAATGCTCACAGCGATAATGAGGTAGTCGATGATGGACCGAGTATTCCAAGCAAGATCCAAAAGAACCACCCGTTTTCTCAAATCATCGGAGGAATAAGGGAATATATCCAGACCAGGAAGAAGGACAGAGTTGACTATCGAAAAATGGTTGGACTCGTGTGCATGAGTACCATGTACTCGCAGGTTAGATTTTCATGCTTTGTGTCTCAAATTGAACCTAAAAACGTTATGGAAGCATTAAAAGATGAATTTTGGACTAATGCTATGCATGATGAGCTTGAAGAGTTTGTTCGACCATGGCAATGTGATTGGCACAAAGTAGGTTTTTAAAAATAAAACTGATGAGTCAGGAAACATCATTCGAAATAAAGCAAGGTTGGTTGCTCAAGGGTACACACATGTTGAGGGGGTTGACTTCGATGAGACCTTTGCTCCTGTTGCCCGCATTGAGTCAATTCGACTTTTGCTTGCCATTGCTTGTTACATGAAAATAAAACTGTTTCAAATGGATGTCAAAAGTGCATTCTTGAACGGGTTCTTGAGTGAAGAAGTACATGTGAGACAGCCTAAAGGATTCGAGGATCCACATAAACCGAATCATGTGTACAAGTTGAAAAAGGCTCTCTATGGCTTGAAACAAGCACCCCGTGCATGGTATGGGAGATTGACTGACTATCTTCTCGACATTGGATTTACACGAGGTGAGGTAGATAAAACTCTCTTCATTCAAAAGGCCCAAGGTGAGATACTTATCTGTCAGATCTATGTAGATTGTATAATCTTTGGTGCATCATCACAAAAGCATGCTAATGACTTTGTTGAGTGCATGTCATCGACGTTTGAAATGAGCATGGTTGGTGAGCTAAATTTCTTTCTGGGTTTGCAAATAAAACAAATGCATGACGACATTTTTTTGTGCCAAAGCAATTACTCTAAAAGTTTGATCAAGAAATTTGCAAAGGAAAACATCAAACACATGAAAACTCCTATGGGATCAAATGAAAAATTATCCAAAGATGTTGCAGGTGAAGATGTTGACAACACCTTGTACCGTAGCATCATAGGGAGTCTCCTATACTTGACGGCCAGTCGTCCTGACATCATGTTTAGTGTTTGCCTATGTGCTAGATATCAATCCAATCCTAAAACTTCTCATTTGAAAGCTGTTAAACGTATTCTACGTTACATAGCAGGAACAATTGAATTAGGATTATGGTATACTCACGAAACCAACTCAAACCTGGTAGGATTTTCCGATGCTGATTGGGCTGGGGATCTAGATGATAGAAAAAGTACTTCTGGGGGGTGTTTCTACCTTGGCAATAACTTGATTTCCTGGCATAGTCGAAAACAGAATTGTGTATCTTTATCCACTGCTGAATCCGAATATGTGGCAGTTGAAATGCTTGCACCCAACTTTTGTGGATGAATCAAATGATAGAAGATTATGGACTTAAAAGTGAATCTTTAATGGTGTACTGTGATAACTCTAGTGCAATTAACATTTCAAAAAATCTAGTACAACACTCTCGAACAAAGCACATTGACATAAGACATCATTTTATTCGAGACCTAGTAGAAAAAGGATTGATTAGAATTGATTTTGTTGATACAAATAACCAATTGGCTGACATATTCACAAAAGCATTGGACTTTGAGAGATTCTCCAATCTTAGGAAATCTCTCAGCAGGTGTTCTATTTGATCATTGACAGATGTTGCCCCAGATGTTACGACATCTCGGACAACACTTAACTTGCATGAGCATATTTAGGATTTAGGCATACTACACTGCATTCATACTGTGACATGTTGTGTTGAAACAATGTAGCATAGTTTTCTGATGGTCTTACAATTCCTAGTTATCTCTGAAATCTTCACATCTATACATTTGAACTCAGTCACAACGAACTTGATGATTGGTCACTTGACTCTAACCAATGTGACAAGTCTCCTCAGAAAAATTGAAAATTAAAAAAGATGAGTCTGTGGTTAGAAGGAAAGATGGAAAAAGCTACCTAAAAGAGCCCAATGAAGGCTGTGCTTTTAGTGTGGGAGCTGCCCCTTCTAAAAATTACCACAGCAATAGGAGAAAATAGAAAAGGCTACCTAGGGGAGTCCAATGAAGACCGTTCTCCTAGTGTGGGAGCTACCACTCCTATGCTCAGAAAACTGCTAAGTCACCAAGTATGAAGATAATCAAATTTTGGGAATTGTGTGTACTGTCAGGAGATGTTGCCAACATGTGTGACAACACTTCATCTGTAAACATATCTCATATCAGCTCTCATGACTCTATTTCTGTTACATTCCGTTTTAAGCATAATTAGGGCATGCATAAACATATTTCCGTGAATATTGGCGTGCCACAAAGATATAGATCATTCGACAAAAGAAAATTCGTTGAAAATCCAGACTGTGCGAAACTCTCGAATTTACGTGATGCTCGATGTCTAGTGGTGCGAAAATCGATGTGGGTTACTTCTGGAAATTTTTGAATCAATTTTGTGCAAAAAATTATCTCTGTAATAAATTAAAGGGGTTAACGGCTAATTTCCGTGGCATTTCATTTTTATTACCGTTAGACTTATAGGCAGTTACCTTGCGTTTAATCGTGATTATTAGCATCACCACTCCTCACTTTCTTTACAGCCACTATTCTCGAAACCCTAAGCAATTGCACCAACACTTTCGTATCTTCCTCTGAAATTCCTTTCATCTCTCTATCTGACTTGCAATTTATCATCAAATGGCAGGCAACGGTTTTGATCCCCTGGACATCCGGAGTGAAATGGGGCACACAGAAAATGTTGCCGCTACTGAGACAACATCTGCTACGACACCTGCTGTCGATTCGTCGCTACCACTGGTTCTTACGACTGAAGAACCAGTCCCTTTGGAGGTAATTGCACCAGGCGAACCTGGAAATGCCTTTGATGTAGAGAATCCACCAATTATCCAAGTATTCGATCCTCCGCGTCAACCCGTTCGTCGATCCAAGAGACAGGCAGGGTATAATCCTGACCTCACACCAGGGAAACGATTTCGGTAAGGGCAACCATCCACTCGTCCATCGTTAATTGACCCTGCAGAGACTTCGGGAGATGACTCCGCTGATGGGGACTACGAATTGGTTGCTCGTAAAAAACCTGCACCCCGAGTTACTGTTGTCTCGTCATCCTCGTTTTCCACCCAGGATGATAATGATGCTATCTCTGAGGCTGTCACTTCTCCCACACTACCCTCTCAGAATCCTGTTGCTGACAGTGAGGTTGAAATTTCGTTGGCCCAATTTATGGCAAATTTGAAAAATCAGAAGGCAAAGGCTCCTTCAACCTCTACTGCTCACCATATCGCTACAAGTCCAACTGCATCTAGCTCGTCTAAGGGTGCCTCTGCTGACGAAGCGGTTTCTGGTGGTGCCAGACACGCCAATGACTCTGCACCTATGGATGTTGCCCCGGATGTTGAAGACACTGAGGACGACATTGATCTATCTGTCTATGATTTGGCCACTTGCTACAACAACATGTTTTACTCTGAGACAGCATTCTCAAATTGGCCTCTCTATGAAAATCGAGAGTTTGTTGCGGAGCGAAATGTGGATGTGGAAGCATTTTACCGGTACAATTTAATTGAGTTTCTCAAGTCTAGGGGTCTGTTTTCTACATGCTCCTCTGTTCTCCCCTACTGTCATAAGGCTATCCTTGAATTTTATGGTAATCTTACCTTAAGTGTTGGGGATCCAAGATCGGCAAAATTTGGACAAGTTTTTGTCCGCAACAGGGTGTACAACTTCACAGCCGATGTAATCAATGCACACTATGGTACACCTGCTGCTGCCGAAGGCTCGCCTCCGGATTTAGGTGAGGTAATTTCTGTCCTCACTGGTGGCATGGTCAGCAAGTTTCCTCTCCATCCACACAAGGTCTCAGCTGCTACCCTTACTTCACTCTATTCGGTGCTGCACAAGATTGTCATCCATAATTGGAACCCGACTACAAATACCACTGTTGTCACCAAGGCTCAGGCACTGACTCTCTTCTCCGTTGGGAATTCAACTTTAAACTTTGGCCGCCTGGTGTTCAACACAGTGTTGCAGTATGCTAATGGTGGTTTGAAGTCATCCAAGCTCCCATTTCCATCCCTTATTTATGGAATCTTGGTGTCACAGGGGTTTGTTAAGAACATTACAGAACCTTTATCCTTGCCCACTGACCCACTCAAGATTGCCTCTACACTTATGCAGGGCAAGAGGAAGGTTGATCTTCCATGGAGTGCCTCTGCCTCGGTACCTCCGGCTACTGGTCCTTCTCAGCCTTCCGCCACCAACACTGTACCTCCTACCACTGGTTCGTCTGCATCTACCAACGCTACTCCATCCTTGTCTGATTATGTGAAAATATCAGTCACTGGTGCCCAGATGTTTCTCGATCATGCCCTGAAGAAGGTTGCCCAAGCCAAAGCTGATTTGGCTTTCTATGAGGATTTGGCTATTACCATCCAAGCACTGCTGGCAGTTGGGGTCTTTCATGGACAAAAAAGGGGAGATGATGCTGGTCCCTCTGGGACTAAAGATAACACTGATACAAAAGATGATAGTGAGGATGATGAGGATGATGAATGATTGTTGTTTGTGTATTCTTGACTGGTTTTGGTTTGGATCTTCTGCTTTTGTTATTATTCTGTTCTTATAGTGTCAGTCCCAGTTTTATGCTTTTACTATCTCAGTGAGTCAGCCTACCAAGGGTTGTGCAGGTGTTGCTTTAAATGTCTTTCTTATTCAGGGGGAGACAAACGTGCTTGAACTCAGGGGGAGTTAAAATGAACTAAGGATGATAAATGAGTTTGATCTCATTTTGTCCAAGAAAGGCAAAAAGGGGGAGATTGAAGAGAAATAATGTTTTCAAGTTTTCGACTAACATAATTAATTATTTCCCTGATATATTTCCCTTGTTGTTTTGATTGACTAAATATTTGTTTTAATTTTGCCTTCCTTAGCTAATGAGATATTAAAAGATTTAGTAAATTGATAAGATATGATTTTAATGTTTACAAAGAGTTTATTCCTAATAAAACTCTTACTTTCCTTGCTTAATAGGTTTCCTTATGAGATAAGGCTCTCATCTATAAAAAGGAAAACCTAGGACGATGGAGGTGGCGGTCTTCCACTCATAGTCATACGCATACTTTGCACGATCAAAAGTTCAGAGAAAATCCCTATCAACGACTGCTGCTTTGAAGACTGCCGATAACAAGTGTTGCCTTGAATGTTGAAAGCATCCGAAGACAACATCTGTGCAGACGTTGGCTGAAGATTGTTTCTCTTAGATTTACTGATTGGGAACACTGTTTTGCTTTCTTGTTCACGTTTTAATATCGTTGGTTATTTGTTTTAGAAAGCTTTATTTTTCTCAACTTGTTGAGGAAATTGGTTTTTGTCATAATCACTAGTGTTAGGTTTTTGTAAACGATTGACTTTTCTAGTGATTAATTTTTGCCATAAGGCACCGCACAAGTATTTATACTTGTGCATATTTTAATCTTGTCCATCTAATTATTTAAAGTGAATTTATGTTATTAATTTTCCGCTGCATGTAGATGTTGTCCGAGATGTCGTAACATCTGGCACAACACCTAATTCTGATAAAACATAAATTTACTGTTTTACATTCTATTCTGATATTTTAATTATTTTTCGATATCTGTCGGACAAAATAAATCCTAACAATATTTATTTTAAAATGTTTTAAAACAGTCATCATTTCTAATTTTATTTTAGTTTTTTTTTTTTTTACCATAGATACTTATTAGTAACTTTTTTAATTTCATTTATTTATATTGTAAAATATAAAAATTAAAAAATTATATCATATCAACTCTTTTCGAAGTGTACTATGTATTCAAGAAACAAGAAGAATCACATGGAAGGAAGGGGTGAATAAAATCTCCTCACGACCACCGAAAACCTTAACTTTTTTCTCGTCGATACAAATATATATCTTTTACGTTATTATTATTGTGTATTTTTTTTTTAATTCTGCCTTCCTAAAATTTTCATCGGCAAAAACTTGTGTGAGACGGTCTCACGGGTCGTATCTGTGAGACGGATCTCTTATTTGGGTCAGACATGCAAAAGTATTACTTTTTATGCTAAAAGTATTACTTTTTATTGTGAATATGGGTAGGGTTGACCCGTCTCACAGATTATGATCCGTGAGACGGTCTCATATGAGACCTACTCATTTTCATCGGCCTCGATTGTATAATTCGAGTGAACATTGATTTGTGTATATTTTACCATTATTTGTATACTTACCTTGATTTATTTTCTAAGATTCCTATGATATTTGTCGGAAGTTTGAGCCCTTCAGTGATGGTTTACACTTGACGGAGGCGGTTTACAAATTCTTGGCCCAACGTATACTTGGAGGCAGGGGCGGAGTCAGAATTATTATTCAGTGTAGGCAATAATATACTACAATTAATAAAACAAAAAAAAAACGGTTAAACAAAAACCATAAACAATGTGTTCTAAGATTAGAACACAAGCTACACAAAGCCAGAAACATCTGTTACTTGATGGAAAACGTCATAAAAATGACAAAAAATATTGTGTATAAAACCAACAATCAAAACAAAATCTGATAGAAAATATAAATTTTATAAACGAAAAATATACATGAACTCATTCTCGATTGCAAAAAAATAAAACAGTTGAATGATCGAATAATATTGAATGAAAAAAGCGATCTTAAATTTCATAAAATTCTAGATTTTGTTGGGAATATAAAAAATGTGACATTAGTTAATATGAATTGGAATGATTATTAATCAAATCATATTGGGCTTATGTGGAAAAAATTGTATAGGATATTACATATTGTCAATCTCAATAGTACTATCAGTAAAAAATCTAAAATTTGAGTCTATAAATTATTAAAAAGTAATACTCTTAGCATAAAAAGTAATATTTTTTCATGGATGACCCAAATCAGATATCCGTCTCACAAATATAACCCGTGAGACCGTCTCACACAAGTTTTTGTCATATTAAGAAAGAGAGTAGCAAAATTGATTTGATTTTTCTTAGATTTGTTACGTCATAGTTATAATATATCTACTTAAAATTTAATAAACGAACGACTGATTGAAGTTGGACTATACATAGGTAATTTGTATAATAATAAAATTTCACATGCTGCAATTATAATTATATTTTAAAATAAGCATTAAAGGTTATGAAAACATAAACTTATTTTAACATGATTTTAATAATTTATTAAGTAATTTTAAATAAAATTATATTATCTTTATTAATTGAGTTATTATTTCGGTAGAACTCTAAATAAGAAGAATTCTTTTTTAAACAAGATAAGAAGATCTCTAGATAAGAAGGATTTGTTTAACACAAGATGAGAAGGATTCTATTAAGACTCTATTATTATATTAATAATTATATATATAGTGTAATACTTTCAAATGTATTCAAAAAAAAAATACACAGGAATTTTCTCTACAAGTTTGCATAAACGTGTTTCGAAATTCGGAGAAGGCTGGGAATTTGGAGGTAGGCTGGATATTCATTCAAATTTGAAACTCCTTAAATCAAAATTTGACAGGTAATCTTTAATCTTCGTGCGTTCTATTAAACGCGGTATTTGTATTGAATAGAGTCTATGAATTGAATGAAAAAAATGGAGAAATCAAAGCATCGACTTTTTGTAACCCAAAGTTCCATTGCTTTTAAATAATTGTATTTATTTCATTTTCCAAACATTTTGAATTAAGTGCCCGTTCGATTTGTGTACCATGCCAAAATATTATATGTCAATCACAATGTGGTAGACAAATATCTATCAATTTCAATTATTTACAATATACTTATTATTTATTTAAATTATTGTTGTTTAATATATTTCATTCTCAGATTTTTTTTTGCGTTCGAATGGACACCTTGCACATATGACCTATCATCTCGTTGCAACCGAGTCAAAATAATGCTTCCATAAAGTTTAAAGCAGTACGACAGGGAAGCCAAATACCCGCCAAATCAAATTCGAAGCTAAAAGGAATTAAATTCCTTGATAAATTTTCCGTTTTAATATCTTTAATATTTTGCCTTTCTAGACATGAGAAAATAATTATATGATCTCTTGTAGATTTGGAATATATGATATGAGACTCATAATATCTTTAATATATGGAATCTCAATATCTTTAAGATAGGAGATCTTTATTCCTTAAGAAGTTTTTTCCTAATAAAACTCTTGGGTGTGTTTTCTAATAGAAAATAAACGTGCAAAGAGAATTAAGAGAGAGACCAAGAAGTTCGAAGAGTTTTCGAGAAAGAAGCCATCTCGTACTACTGTTTTGAGTGTTGCCGAGAAGTGCTTACATCCGATGACGACAAAACCTAATCATTGTGTTGATTAGTGTGTTGATTTTTGAAGACTTTTTACTTCTCGGTTGATGCATCCCTTGTATACTGGTGATACGGTTTGTTAGAGGTTTATGATGCAATTTGTTACTCGCCTTTATAAGGGAGTTGTTTTATTCTTTCACTAGTATTGGTTTTTGTAAACTTACAAGTTTTTCTAGTGAATTATTTTGCCCTGAGGCACCGCACAAGTATTGTATACTTGTGCATAATTTATATCTTGTCTCTCGTATTATTATCATTATTCCAGCTACGTGTAGGTGTGTTAAAATTATAATTTCCGCTGCATGTTGTCGTGGGTGTTACAACACCTACGCACAACACCTATATTCTGAAACACACAACACTCACCCTCAACTCACAAATACACTGTGGAAACAGAACTTTCAATTGGTATCAGAGCCTCCACTTGACTCTACTAAGTGAGATCCTGTTTTGTTTTGTTTTCAGAGTGAAAAGGAATTATGGAAGGATCAACAAATACTGTTTTTAGGCCTCCCGTGTTGGATAGATCAAACTATGCATTGTGGAAAGTAAAGATGAGGGTTTTTATTAAATCCATTGAAGAAAGATCTTGGCAACGTGTACTTGATGGTTGGAGTCCACCAAAACTTGAGGATGCTGATGGAGACACACGGCTCAAACCTGAAAGTACATGGACTGTCGATGAAGTGCAAACTTCAAACTTTAATTCCAAGGCTCTCAATGCTATATTTTCATCTGTTGACACAAGGATGTTTAATTTAATCACCAATTGTGTATGCGCCAAAGATGCTTGGGAGATACTCCAGAAGCACTGTGAAGGATCCGCAAGTGTGCGTAAAACTAGGCTAAGGATGGTGACATCAAAGTTCGAAAGTTTGAGAATGGAGGAAAAGGAGTCTATTCTTGAGTATGACTGCCGGTTGAGACAACTCTCAAATGAATCACATGGTCTAGGAGATCCCATACCAAATGAAAGATTGGTGAACAAGGTTCTAAGATCTCTTCCTGAGAGATTCAATGTCAAAGTTTGCGCTATTGAAGAATCTAAAGACACTTCAACGATCAACCTGGATGAACTAATGAGTTCTCTCAGAACTTTTGAGATGAATCTTGATTTACAAAGGAAGGATAAAGGGAAGACAATAGCCTTTGAAGCCTCAACCGAATCTTATGATGAAATCCTTCAAATATCTAAAGAGGTGGATAAGTCTGATTTAAGTGAAGAATCGATCTCTCTGTTTACTAAGAAATTTGGTGATTACTTGAAGACTATGAGAGAAAAGAAGAAAATTGGACAAAAATCTGAGTTGCCCAATAAAACCACTTTTGCAAAAGCTCAAAAGTTTACTCCTATGAAAGGACAATTTCGACCAAAAAATGAATTGCAAATCCAATCAAATGTCAGAAATCTGGATTCAGTGCAATGTAGAGAGTGTTCGGGATATGGACATTATGCCAATGAGTGTGCCAATTGACTTCGAAGAAACAAAGGTATGACTGTCACTTTGAGTGATGAAGAGTCTGATGACGACCAAGAATCAAATAAATCTGAAAAACACATATCATTGTCTGCTGTGATCAAGGAGAAACGCTTAATGCAAATCAATCCTCTGGGTGTTGCCACAGGTGTTGCAATACCTGGTCGCAACATCTCTTCAAATTCTTTATGTTTTAATTCTACAACACTTGGTGAATCAAGTCATTCTGAAACCCAAGAAGTAGATGATGATGAAATTACCCTGGAAAGTGTGCAGACAATGTATGAGGAATTGTATGAAGACTGGATCAAAAGAAACAAAGTGAATACATTCTCTCCAAAGAGAACACTGAGCTGAAGTCTCAAGTATCACGACTTGAAGTAATCTTGAGCAAGAAAGATCTGGAGTTATGCAAAGTCAAGGAGGAGCTTGAAAAAGCAACTCAAATTCTTGCTAAGCTTAATTCAAGTACATCTAAACTTGATTCACTTCTGATGAATGGAAAGAATGACAAAACTGGACTTGGTTATTCAAATAATCTGTTTGAAATTGGAGAATCATCCAATACTGAAAGAAAGCCAACTGTCTTTGTTAAGGAAAAGGCTGAAACTCCAAATGTTCCACACATTGGTAAAGGTGCTCCATCAAAGAGGCAATTATCTACCAAGAAGTCCAAGTCTAGGAAACGTCAATTCAACTGTCACTACTGTTTTAGACCTGGTCACATCAAACCCTACTCTTTTAAACTTAGAGATGACTACAAAATATGGGAATCTAAACAGGTGTTGTACAACACTAGGCGCAACACTGCCAACAGGAAACCATCGGTAAAAAAGGTTTGGGTACCCAAGGCTAGTATTCAATGTTCTGTTATCTATACTTCGTTAAAGACTAACATTGCAGGAATATGGTACTTTGACAGTGGCTGCTCACGCCACATGACAGGTTCTAAGGACCATTTGATAGACTTCGTTGAACTACGGAATGGTCATGTGACATATGGAGGAGGTGCAAAAGGAACAATTGCTGGCAAAGGAACCTTGAATGTTGATGGATTGCCTAGTCTACACAATGTGCTTTATGTCGAAGGGCTTAACTCAAACTTAATAAGCATAAGTCAACTTTGTGATGATGGTTTATATGTTAAGTTTGATAAAGAAAATTGTGAAGTTTTTGATAATACTAATACTTGTATTTTGACAGGTACAAGGTCTGCTGACAATTGCTATCAACTTGGGGAAGACTTGGTATGCAATCCTTCAAAGGTGACTGAATTAAATTTGTGGCATCAAAAATTGGGTCATGCAAACTTCAAGACACTAAAGAATCTTGGTAAATACGATGTTGTGAGAGGTATGCCTAATTTATCCTCTGGAATTCCTTATGTTTGTGGTGCATGTCAAAAGGGTAAGCAAACACGTGTTCCTCATCAAGTGTTTCAACATTTTGGGACAACACGGTGTCTTGAACTGTTGCACATGGATCTTATGGGTCCAATGGAAGTGGAAAGCCTTAGAGGTAAGAAGTATTCATGTGTTTGTGTGGATGATTTCTCTCGCTTTACATGGGTAAGATTTCTTAGAGAAAAATCCGATACATTTGATGTTTTTAAGAAATTACATGCTAAGATTACTAATCTACATAATCTGAGGGTTGGTAAGATAAGGACCGATCATGGTAAAGAATTTGAAAACTCACAATTTATATCATTCTGTGAAAAGAGAGGGATAACTCATGAATTTTCGGTCCCTAAGACTCCTCAACAAAATGGAATAGCCGAAAAGAAGAATAGGACACTGCAAGAAATGGCTAGGGTCATGCTAAGTTCAAAGAATATTTCAAAAAGATTTTGGGCCGAGGCCTTAAACACAGCATGTCATATTTCAAATCGTGTGTACTTAAGGAGTGGTTCTACTATGACATCCTATGAAATTATCATGGGAAAGAGGCCAAACCTGAAGTATTTTCATGTTTTTGGGTGTGTATGTTATGTTTTGAATGATCGAGACCATCTTGCAAAGTTTGATTCTAAAAGTGACAAATGTTTATTCCTTGGTTATTCATCCAATAGTCGTGCATATCGTATGTACAATCTTAGAACAAGGACAACTATGGAATCTATTAACGTTGTTTTTGATGATCTTGCAGATCCAACGGGAAAAACAATCGAGGATGATATTGATGGGCTGCTGAACGTAAGTGAGACACTGCCTAACACAGATGTTGCACCCGGTGTTGTAACACCTGAGACAACACCTGAACTGGCAGAATCAAATAAAGATCCAGGAGAGTATACTGAAAATGATGATGGTGTAACCGATGAAGGGATTGACATTCCCATCAAGATTCAGAAAAATCATCCTTCATCCCATATCATTGGAGAGACATTTGAAGGAATGCAAACTAGAAGAAAGGAGAAAATAGATTATCGAAAAATGATTGGTCTAGTATGCATGACGTCCGTCTACTCTCAGGTAAGCCATTTTTTGTTTTGTTTCCCTAATTGAACCCAAAAATGTTAATGAAGCTTTAAAAGATGAATTCTGCGTCAATGCTATGCATGAGGAACTTGAACAATTTGTTAGGAATGATGTGTGGGATTTGGTACCTAGACCCGATAATGTGAATGTTATTGGAACCAAATGGATCTTTAAAAACAAAACTGATGAATCTGGAATTGTTGTGAGAAATAAAGCTAGGCTAGTGGCTCAAGGGTATACTCAAATTGAAGGGATTGATTTTGATGAGACATTTGCCCCTGTTGCTCGAATTGAATCAGTCCGACTGTTACTTGCTATTGCTTGTCACATTGACATAAAATTATATCAAATGGATGTGAAAAGTGCATTTTGAATGGCATTTTGAAAGAAGAAGCGTATGTAAGCCAACCTAAAGGATTTGAAAATCCACACCACCCGAACCATGTCTACAAGTTGAAGAAGGCATTGTATGGGCTTAAACAGGCTCCACGGGCATGGTATGGTAAGCTTACGGAATATCTGCTTGACTTGGGCTTCAAACGAGGTGAGGTTGATAACACCTTTTTTATTAAAAAGTCAAAGCATGATATACTTGTGTGTCAAATTTATGTGGATGACATAATTTTTGGTGCTTCTTCTCAAAAGCATGTTACTGATTTTGTTAATTGTATGTCTACCACATTTGAAATGAGCATGGTAGGGGAATTGAGTTTCTTTCTTGGCTTACAAATTAAACAAATGCATGATGGTATCTTTCTATGTCCATCTAAGTATGCCAAGAATGTGGTAAAGAAATTTGCTGTCGAGAACACTAAACACTTGCAAACTCCAATGGGGTCGACTGAAAAATTGTCCAAAGACGATGTTGCCACCGGTGTTGACAACACCCAGTATCGCAGCATCATAGGCAGTCTCCTTTACTTGAGTGCAGGTCATCCCGACATTATGTTTAGTGTATGTTTGTGTGCCAGGTACCAGGCTAATCCTAAAGTCACTCATTTGAAAGCTGTTAAAAGAATTTTGCGATATATATCTGGAACAGTTGACTTACGCTTGTGGTACACCAAAGAAACAAACACCAATTTAGTGGGATTTAGCGATGCTGACTGGGCTGGAAATTTAGATGATAGAAAAAGTACCACTGGTGGATGTTTCTATCTTGGTAACAATTTGGTGTCATGGTATAATAGAAAGCAAAATTGTGTATCTCTGTCCACTGCTGAATCTGAATATGTTGCAGCCGCGAGCTGTTGTTCACAACTTTTGTGGATGAATCAAATGATCAAAGATTATGGATTCAACAGTGACACCTTAATTGTATACTGTGACAACTCAAGTGCAATTGATATTTCAAAAAACCCAGTACAACACTCTCGAACGAAACACATAGACATTAGACATCATTTTATTCGAGATTTGGTTGAGAAGGGTATAATTCGAATGAAATTTATTAGAACTGAGAACCAACTGGCTGATATCTTTACAAAACCATTGGACTTTGAGAGATTTTCCAATCTTAGGAAGTCTCTCAGTTTGTGTGCACAATGATCACTCACGGATGTTGTCCTCGGTGTTACAACACCCAGCATGCATGTGCATTTTATTTTTAGGATGCTAAACATATTGCATGCATCCTGTTTTGTGTGAAGCCTGTACAAGTGTAGGATACTGAATGGCGTGCTCTCAGTTGTGAATCAAACCTTCCATCAAAATTCTCCAAAGTATGGTGTGTGCTCAATCTAAGTCATAAAGCTGTTGAGGATGATCGTGTACCACATGATCTTGTCCAATGTAGATAATGACTTAGAAAATTCTTGAGCAATATGGTGAAAAATAGAAAAGAGGATAAAATAGAACAAAAAAAAATGTTTAGAAGAAAATGAAAAAGCTACCTAGAGGAGTCCAATGAAGACCGTTCTTCTAGTGTGGGAGCTACCACTTCTAAGTCAAAATACAGATGGAAAAAGCTACCTAGAGGAGTCCTATGAAAACCGTTCTTCTAGAGTGGGAGCTACCATGTCTGAATTAAACATGTTCAAGAAAGTTTGAGTCCAATCTGTGAGTGTTGTCAAAAGGTGTTGCCAACACCTAAGTACAGACTGATCACTATTTAATCACATGTGTGTGTATTTCATTTCTTTGATCATATTTTAGGCATAAACTTAGTTCATTCATACTGCTGTTTTGTGAATTCATCATGTCCAGTGGGCTACCAGTTTTTGATTCATGAAATTCGAAGAACACCCTAACCAACGTAATTTTGAAATATCTTGATTGCTAATTGTTTGTGGGGTTAATTCGATCTATTGTTGACTGGTTACTTGAAATAATAATTACACTGGTTCAGAAAAGTTACCGTTGGGTGAGCGGAAAAACTGATTCGGAAAGGTACTGTAGTCACGGCTTAACAAAATATTACCGTTGGAGAGTAGTGCTTAAATGCTTACGGGGGAATCAAGAATAACTTTACTGTTTACTCTTTCCCTCACATTCTAAAATTATTGTCTACCCTTACTGTTCAGATTTCGCGCAAACCATCTGTGCTCTTCGCAAGTTCTTGTGCTCTTCGAATTGTTTTCTGCCTCTTTGCTTCTTTATTTTGCAGATGGCTGGCTTCGATCCTCAAGACATAAGGAGTGAAATGGCTGCGATTATGGGTGTTGAATCACCAGTAACAACACCCTCCGCCGAAGCAAATATCGAGGGGAAGGAAATTGTGCCTGTACCAGACGAACCAATGCCAGTGGAGGTTATCGTCCCTGGGGAACCTGGGAACGAGATCAATGTTGAGAATCCTCCAGATTTCGAAGCTTTGAATAAAGCGTTTCCCCCTGCCCCAATGCGCAGAAGGTCAAAGAGACAAGCAGGGTTCGACCCTGACTTTGTTCCAACCAAGAAACCACGGGCATCTACATCTTCTAATCTTCTGGACACTGATTTCTCATCAGGGGACGACTCCGATGATGCTGATTTTGAGTTGGTGGCTCGTCCTAGACCAACTGCTGCGGGAAAGGTACCCAGTTCCACCTCTGATACTGGAAAGAAAACCCCCGTTCACAATCCACAAAGTTTTGCAAGTGAAGGAACTTCGGATAAAGCTGAAGAAGATGAACAATCCCTAGCCGAGTTCCTAAGTCAACTTAGGGAAGAGAAGGCTACCAAGAAGCAACTGCCTAAGGATGATGAGCGTGATTCAGAAATGATGAAGGATTTCGAGCAAAATCAACCTGGAGCTTCTGAAGATTTCTCTTCAACCTCTGTATCTGATTTTGAGTCTGAAGAACAAAATGATGTTGATTCTGAAGATATTGGCTCTGAAGAGAGTGAATCTTTTGAAGATGATGTTGTTCCTGCTGCCGGTGTTGAGGAAGATGTTGCCAACACTGAACAACACACGGACTCTGCTGACTACGATCTGAGTAAGTCCTTCTCTCCCAAATTTTATTCTGAAGATGCCTTGGCGTTGTGACCGCTGTTTGTTCAGAGAGAGATGATAGAAGAGAGAAATATTGATGTTAATGCTTATGGGAGATACAACCTGATTGAGTTTCTCAAGAACAGAAGGTTGTTGTCCACTGTCACTACAGCTGTGCCCTACTGCCGTCGTGTGGTGCTGGAATTTTATTGCAATCTCTTGAAGAGTGTTGGAGATGAGGACTCCGTGAAGTTTGGAAGCGTGTTTGTGCGTGATCATATTTACAACTTCTCTCCGTCAGTGATCAATGCATTCTACGACACTCCCGATATTGAGGAAGCTGACGAGGATCTTGACATCCATGCTGTAACCTCCGTGCTGACTGGAGGTGTGATCAAAGTGTTTCCCGACTATCCCAAGAAACTGAGTGCTGCTAATCTCACTTCTTTTTACTCTGTTCTACATAAGACTTCCATCTGGAATTGGACGCCGTCGACAAATTCCACCGCTGTGACCAGAACAGAAGCCCTGGTACTGTTTGATATTGGCACTGGAAGGGCCTTCAATTTTGGGAAGCTGGTCTTCACAACAGCATTGCAATATGCTGAGGGGGACTTCAAGAAGACTAAACTGCCATATCCCTCACTGATCTATGGCATCCTGGAGTCTCAAGGATTCATTCCGGATATAGATGAAGATCACTGCCCTGTTAGAGACTCCCTGAAGATCTCTCCTGCATACTTTAAGAGCAACAGAAAGATTGATTTACCCTGGCTACCTTCCAGTGTTGCTCCAAATGTTAGCAACACTGCTGCTGCAACATCTGAATCTCTGCTTGAGACAACCGTACAACCACCTACAGACACCCCACCTGATGGCTATGTCACATTGTCCATATCTTACATTCAAGCTCAGATTGCCTATGGTCGGCAACAAATTGAAAATGGAAAACGGACCATTGAGCATTATGAAAGTCAAGTGGCTGACTTTCAACTTTTGTTGGATGTAAGTTTGTTTTCTGGACAAAAAGGGGGAGTGGAAGACACAGCTTGTCCAAGTGGAACAAAAATGGCTGATGGAGCTGACGATAATGCGGCTGGCAGTAGTGAAGAAGAATGACACCTTGGTTTAGTTATTTCCTCCTTTGACTGTAGTTTTTTTTAATTAATTATCTGTATTTTCTCTGATGCTTATTTTCTCTGATGTTAACTTCCCCTAATTAATGAACTGTTTTCGATGCTGTAAATCGAGTGTTGTAACATCTAACATACAACATCTGTTTAATTCAGGGAAGGCTTACCGGTCTAATTCAGGGGGAGTCAACTTAAGTTGGCTGAGTCATTGATCTACTAATTCATGGGGAGTTTAGCTGTATAATTATGATGAGGTGTTTTGTCCAGAAAGGCAAAAAGGGGGAGATTGAGAGGAATTAAATTCCTTGATATATTTTCCGTTTTAATATCTTTAATATTTTGTCTTTCTAGACATGAGAAAATAATTATATGATCTCTTGTAGATTTGGAATATGATATGAGACTCATAATATCTTTAATATATGGAATCTCAATATCTTTAAGATAGGAGATCTTTATTCCTTAAGAAGTTTTTTCCTAATAAAACTCTTGGGTGTGTTTTCTAATAGAAAAAAAACGTGCAAAGAGAATTAAGAGAGAGACGAAGAAGTTCGAAGAGTTTTCGAGAAAGAAGCCATCTCGTACTACTGTTTTGAGTGTTGCCGAGAAGTGCTTACATCCGATGACGACAACACCTAATCATTGTGTTGATTAGTGTGTTGATTTTTGAAGACTTTTTACTTCTCGGTTGATGCATCTCTTGTATACTGGTGATACGGTTTGTTAGAGGTTTAGGATGAAATTTGTTACTCGCCTTTATAAGGGAGTTGTTTTATTCTTTCACTAGTATTGGTTTTTGTAAACTTACAAGTTTTTCTAGTGAATTATTTTGCCCTGAGGCACCGCACAAGTATTGTATACTTGTGCATAATTTATATCTTGTCTCTCGTATTATTATCATTATTCCAGCTACGTGTACGTGTGTTAAAATTATAATTTCCGCTGCATGTTGTCGTGGGTGTTACAACACCTACGCACAACACCTATATTCTGAAACACACAACACTCACCCTCAACTCACACATATACTGTGGAAACAGAACTTTCAGAAGCCTATAAAAAAACTGATCTTTGTGGACGAAGAGGTAATTTCTTCTCATCCGTATTCATGTATATTTAAATTGTTGCTATAATAATAAAAAAAAAACATATTCCGTTTTCATTGAAGGGAACAAAAATACATGGAATAATGTTTTCGAACACAATAGATTTTTTTCAAGATCAGTTGAAGATAAACAAAACTTACATCATCGCCGATCCAATTATTCAAGAAGTTAACAACAACTATCTGAATGTCAACAAACGGATAGAACTGATTTTCCAAACGAAGACGACAATTGACGAACTACAAACTCAATTCACTTGTTCCTATGTGACTTCTGGATTTACACTGTTCAATGATGCGATGAGAGAATCACATACTAATGAAGATATAGGTATCGATTTATGCGAACAATAAAAACTTTTTTGATTCATGTAATGAATTTATCAAATGATGTAAAATTTTTGCAGATATAATTGGTGTTCTGAAAGAAATTCGTCAGCTTAATAAACTTCATAAAAAAGATATGAACATCATCGGATATAGAAGAGAGATAGTACTTATAAATCCTTCGTGAGTGTTTATTCTATCTACATGTCTTTATTAAAAACATGCAAACTAATATTTTTGAAAGCATTATTTTAGTATTATAATTTTACAATATATGATTTAATAAATATAGTTTACTGATTTTAACTATTTTTTCCTCTTCTTATAGGCTAGATACTATAACAATTACTTTATGAGATGATCTTGCTATTATTTTTATAAGAGATAAAGATGGATAAACCGGTTATAGTTTTCTGTAACTTGAAAAGAAATATATTCGAATGTAACTTTTTTAAAATTTCATAATACATATTTACAATAATTATTCATTAACATTACTCACTGCTTCTCCTTATGACTGATAATAGGAAAGTTTCAGCTCAAATCAACAACAACAACAACAATGTTCACAAATCCATCCTGCATAGAAAAAGAAACAATAAATATATGGTATGATTATTTTCGATTGTTTTTAACAAAACTATAATATTGATATTTATTCTTTTTACGATTCAAGTTTGTAAATATCTTTATGTTAATCATTCTACTACAAGTTAGGTAACAACTTCAAAGAAAGAAGTCTAGAAGAATTATGGATGACACATCAAATTAAAGATGCTGAAAAAATTACTTTGAGGCAAATTCTCAATCAGATTAATATTCTGCCAAAGGTTACGTATCATTTATTTTACTTCACGATTTTTTTAATATTTATTCAATGGAGCAAATATTTTATTAATGACATTTATAAAACATTAGATAGGGAATCACAATTTGATATTTAATTTGACGTATTTTATCTCACTTATTAACAAATATAGAACAAATTCCATTGCTTCAAGGCATACATATATGAGGTAGAAAATAAAGCGAATCCATCGTACAAAGCATGTAGTAATTGCTCAAAATCAGTCAAAAAAACAATGAAAACCCGGAGCTGTAATAACTGCATAGACTTCAATATCAATATTGTGTCAAGGTAAAATTACATTTAAACATTATATTTATAAGTTTACATGAGTTGATAATAATGTCTTGCATTAAATTGTTATTGTAGATATAGAATTACGATGAGCGTAAATAATGGCACTGACACTGAAAGGGTTACATTGTTTGGAAATATCGCAAATGTTTTTATTGGTTGCAGCATTGAAGATTATATCGATTCCATCACTAAGGTATACAAATAATGATTTCTTTTACAAAGAATATATATAATTACCAATTACTAATAAAAATATTCTTTATCTACAGGATGGCACTAAGGTATACAAATAATGATTTCTTTTACAAAGAATATATATAATTACCAATTACTAATAAAAATATTCTTTATCTACAGGATGGCAACACTTCAATATACTACAAGCATTTAGAGACACCAAATAGAGATGAACATACATTTTCTTCTCAAAATGGACAAGTTGGTTGAAATCAAAGACGGAACATTAGTATTTGTAATTGAAGGCATTCAAAATCCAAGCACAAATTTCAACAACAACAACGTTCCAAGCAAACAGAGATCAGTAGATTTCGAACAAGAAGATATTAAAAAGAAAAGAGGATGTCCAACAAATATCATTAACGATATTGGCATACCAATAATAGAAGGCCACAACAATACAATATTGAAGATTAAGGATGACGAAATTATAGCTTTTCCTGCAAGAAAATATTTTTAGCATAAAAAAATACAAAAAAAGAGAGGTCGTCCAAGAAAAGAATCATCAAAGAATAAAGATATGAAAATGCAAATGGTTGATGGCGATAACATGACAAGAATTTTTATTGAAGATGATAATAATATTGCTTCTTTCGCGAAGAAGAAAGGGCGAATGAAAAAGGAAAAACTCGTGAAAGATAGAAAATTTCAAAAAATAAAAGAAGAAAAGGTTGACACAATAATTTGATTTAAGTTTTAGAATGCATTATCTACGTTATATTTTTATTTTTCTTAAATTAAATAAATAGCGGTAACATAATGCGATCAACACTTAGATTATGTTTTTTATTTATCTCATATTTATTTTAATTCTTTTGTTATGAAATCAATTCTATGTTATATTTTGTAGATTGATTATTAATATATTTTACAACAATTATAAATTCATTTAGGTTTGAAATACATAACAATTTTTGAACAAATAAGATTTTCACTTTATAATACATGTTGTATAAATTATATTACATTTAATTTTACTGTTTGACTAAATAAAATAGATGAACATCATTATTAGTTGCAAACTAATAATCTCTTCTTAACTCATTTCTTTAACATCATTTATCAACAATAGAAGTGTGTTTCCACGTGCAACGCACGAGTTTTTTCCTAGTTTTACTAAAAGTTGTAATTAATTAAGACGTGAAAAGAGTAAATGAAAAATATTTTAGGAGTTTTAAAATATTAAAGGTTATATTATTTAATATATATGGCTATTTTAAAATATTTCTTCTAACATGAATTAGAATAAGAAAATTTAAATAGATTAGGTAATCATTTAATTTAAGTCCTAAAAATATCATATATGGGCTACCCCTTTATAATTAATACTATTATTTCGGTTTGAGATGAGAATCCCATCGGGTGGAAGTTATGTGTCTGATCCTCTCCCGAGATTGATCGGGACAGGAAAATCCCAAAAAGATCGAGAAAAACGGAAGTCGGGATATTTTCAAGATGAGATTCGAGATGAGTCGGGATTTTGAGCCCTACCAGCTACACAAGAACACGTCCAAGGAGGGGAAAAATGGCTTCGGTTTGGCTCTAAAACTGCGTTTGTATACATGATAAGCTAATTAATATCTGTTATTATATATAATAATTGAACACTTTTTTTTTGACAGAATAATCATTTAAGTTAGAATAACCTTTTGGGGTCATGTTATTACTTTGGACTTAACGTAAAATACTTTTCTCAACTATGGTCTCTATTTTTCTCCATTGGTTTTGAGAGAAAAAAAACTCACAGTCTGCAAAACAAAAGTTGCATAAAAATATTTTATGTCGAAATATTTTATAATTATAAATATATTATATTTTTATATAATATGCGTATTATGTTACGCACGCAAAACGCGTACTTCAACGACAAGTTTTGCGACTAGTTTTGAATAAATGAAAAGGATTTTCATCTAGCTATAGCCTATTGAGTTATCAGTAAACCATCACAAATCACCGAAAAATTGACCAGAAAATCAAAGCAATTAATATCTTTTTTTCTATTTGGAAGACTGAATTGTTTGAAGCTCAATTAAATTTGGTCAAATAATAGAATTATTGAATGGGTTCGTATTTCAATTAAATTTGGTCAAATAATAGAATTATTGATTGGGTTGATTTTATTGCAAACTTTTATATTCTTTCTTGTCGTAAAATTTTGGGAAGATGAATCAATACCAAAGAAATTGGAGGAAGTTTCCTCTCTTCTTTAATAAATTGAAATATATTATTGTAGAGTGGGTCTCTTGTGAGACCGTCTCACGGATACTAATCTGTGAGACGGGTCAACCCTACCCATATTCACAATAAAAAGTAATACTCTTAGCATTAAAAATTATACTTTTGCATGAATAACCCAAATAAGAGATCCGTCTCACAAATTCGACCCGTGAGACCGTCTCACACAAGTTTTTTCCATTATTGTAAGCGCTAATTTAAAAAGGACAAACTTGCAATAATTATCCATCTCCAAACTTAACTTCCTCCTTACTCTTCGTCATTTCAAATATTTGTTTGGGCTCTCCAATTTTTTAAAATTTGCAACAATATCCTCAATCTTCATAATTATGGTATGTGTTATTGTTTTACTTATCGAACATGTTCTTAAAGACATATAGCCTAAAGACATACAGTTACACAATGTTTCCATACTATGTATTCAGATGATTGATTTTTTAATGGCCCATCATTCTTTCATATAATAAATTGAACAATTTACCTTTTTGACCAGGGTGCCGTCAGATTGTGTCTCTCGGGTTTTACAGACTACTCTTTATAGCCTAACCACGCAGTCGCAACAGATGGTTTCAGACGTAGATTCCTTCAACAACACTTAGCACAACCCTGTTTTGTTTCCTACCTCAAGGTGTATAGTAAATTAATTCAATTTGAAAATAATACATGAGAGGGCAATAAGCCTTGGTCTTTTTATTTGAACATACAAATTATTATTACATAATAACCTTCCTGTAGAGGAGGAAAAACTTGCTTAGCTACCTATAGTCGCCAGAGTTCCAACACACATAAACTAGTAAAAGAAAATATTACAGTTTATTTGAAAGAAAATAAAGAGGCTGGATGATGATTTCATCTTCCTTCTGCCTTTGTATTTATAGAAGTCTTGGTGGATTTGAAATCCGGACTTCAAAACTTGTGAATTCTTCTGCCAGTTGTGGCCGACAACATCTTCTAAGTGGTGGTCCCTTCAATCACTAGTTGGTGGCTTTTCTTTAATGGGTGGTTGAGTGATGCATCTTTTCCACTAGTTAGTGGAATCGTCTTTTAATTTAGTGGTGGTACATCTTCCACTAATGGAGTGGTTGAATCACATGTCTACTTTTCTTTGTCGAGGAATCTTTTACTTTTGTATTGTTCCTGAGAAATTTCTTTTTGTGTAGTCCTTCACCATTTAGTCATGTTTCTGTAAGTTGCTTCCGGTCCGATCAGGGTCTAAAGCCCTTGCCAAACTCTGGCTCTTTTTGGTTTGGGCATTCTAGGCAGATGTTTTTTGACCATCTTCCCATATGAGTCATGTTACAAAATTTTCAACGAGTTTCTTTACTCCTCGGAAGCTTGCTATTCCACAAAATATTTATTTTATTTCCAAATAGGTCTCATGCAAAACTTTTTATTTTTCCTGTCATGATATTTAACAAGAACGATCCATTTACAGAATTATGATAAAGCTTAAATGTGAACTTGACTTTGTCCATCTCGGTTAGACAGACCCATAGACCCCATGCTCTTCTTGTAGAAATGTTATCTCCGGTTATTGAAGTAACAAGGTGTGTTTCTTCTGTTGGAGGATCTTTGATAAAAATTTGAACATTTTTGTATGTTCCTTCTTAGCTCGATAAAATGAAAAGCTTCATGTGAGCCTTATCCTGCTGGTTATGGTGTTGTACTGAAAAAGTATAACTCCATAATATCTCCTCTAGACAAATAGTCAACGTTTGTCCATGTTTCACAAACAACTTCCTGGATCTGTTTAGGTAAACCTAAGATTTCTTGGAAGTTGGGTTATATAGTATAAATCGTGGCAAGAACCCCAAATTCAAATCATGATTTTACATCACATGGATATGAATTTGGTTTCATCCATATCCTGGGATATTTTCCTGAGACATCAACCCTGATTGTGGCTGGTTTAATGCCTATTCTTGTTTTTAATTTCTCACAGTTTTGTTGATATATCTAAAATGGAGAAATTTCAGTTTCATTAATATCAACCTTAGATTTACCCTTGTCTGTATTAGGTCTAAGGTTGATCTTTCCCTCTTCAATCACCGAGGTGAAGGGTTGGCTTGAATATTCAAGATAAGGATCTGGAGTTATAATTTTTATTTCAGCCGACTCATCTGGAGATAGTCCCGATTAACACTTGTGCTAAGGGTATTTGAATCCCCTAATCTAGGTATAGAGTCACGTACTCGAAAACTCCCCATTTGAGAAATCAGTGGCTTCTCAATTCCTTAGAGGATAGATCTTTGCATTACAGACCATAGCTGAGTATAAGCCGGTAAACATCCAATAATTCAATCAAAGACAATTCTCTTATCGGCTTGTTGTATCCTACTCGCAACTTCTGCACTTAGAGTAAGTTTTTTGAACTTGTTTTGAAGCATTTCAAGGTGTTCCCTCAAGCGACTCTGCATTTTTATGATGGCATCGATATCACCGATGTTGATCTCTTGTTAAAAAATCTGTAAGAATATTTTAATGAGATTTAATAATCACAATATCAAAATTATAATTTTGATATAAAGCTTTTCATCTTAATAATCTAGCTTTCTAGAGTTTAGATTATAATCTATTTTTCAAGAAAGTTCTTACTTGTGTATTATCAACTTTTAAAGTAAATTTTTTTCTAGTAAAAAAAATGGTCATTTTTCAAATGTCATTTTTACTGCATAAAATTCATTTTCATTGATATGCCATCTTATGGCTTCTGCTTCTGAAAATAGCCTATTGCAATACCTACATGGTTGTTCTCTTTCAGATGTGAGCTTTGTTAAAATTGTTGTCCACCAATGATCACAGACATCTGTGTATAATACCAGATCATCTTCATTCTGAGGAATAGTCATTTTTAGAAGATTTTTGCAAATCTTCTTTAGTTATCTAAGTCCCTCCATGTGTTCTTATGTCCATATAATTTTTCCTATTTTTTCAACAATGGACTAAATACTTTCCGGTGTTTTGCTTGGTTCTTAATGAACATCCCAACAAAATTAACAAATCCTAAAAAGCTTTGAAGTTGTTTCTTTTCTTTTAGTTTGTTTGCAAAAATTTTGCACCTTTCTACTATGTGTTCCAACAAAATTATTCAACACTCATCGATTTTTATACCGAGAAATTTATTCTTTCTTGTGGCAACGATTGCTTTCTTTTTAGATAAAAGCAGTCTTTCTTTCTTACAAACTTTAGAGAAAATCTATAAATGCTTGATATTTTCTTCCATATTTTTAGACGATATTAAAATATTGACATATCGTCAATATAGACAAACATAAATTTAAAATAATCTTTAAATAGATTATCCATTTTTCTTTGAAATATATGAGGCGAATTAGACAATCTCATTGGTAAGACTTCCCAAATATAGAGTCCTTGTGGTGTGGAGAAAGCATTGTGGAGAAAGCAGTGAATTTCTTGCTTTTTTCATGCATCCAAATTTGATAAAATCCATATTTACAATCAAATTTAGAGAATATTTTAGTGTTGCGTA
This sequence comes from Primulina eburnea, assembly GCF_022965805.1. Classification (NCBI taxonomy): domain Eukaryota; kingdom Viridiplantae; phylum Streptophyta; class Magnoliopsida; order Lamiales; family Gesneriaceae; genus Primulina; species Primulina eburnea. Next base: position 18,666,060 of record NC_133103.1, read on the forward strand.
TACAATTAATTAAATTTTCTCTACTCGGTATGAAATACCCATCAAATTCCAGAATCTTATTAATTTTGTGGTAATTAATTACTAATCTGGGTTTGTTCTTATTTATCTCACCATGATTTCTTACAAGAAATCATGAACTACTGCATGGTGAAATTCCTACTTTGATTAAACCAAGGTCCAGATTTTTTTTATTATAATCTGCATATCTCTTTGGTCAACTATGTTCATCGGGATTGGTTTACATCTAACAAACTTATATTCCTTACATGCTTTATTTAAAAGCTGGCTTGGAGTTGGCTCTTGTCCCATCATGCCAAATGATTTTCATTATAATTTTTTTTATCCTTTTCTTGGCATCTTCTAGGGATACTTTTGATTCAAATTCTACCTCACTCTGGTGTAGATCTACTTGAGAAATTCTATTTCTTCAGGTTGGAGGTCCTTATTTGCTCTTAATTTAAGCATTGTTTCTCCAAATCTTTTAGAAACCTTCATTTTTGGATTCAGAAGTTTTTCTTCATCACCACGCTTGTTGCAAAATTGGATTGTCAATTTTCTGTAATATGTCTCTCATAGTCTCTGGACTATGACTTTGTGATCATATGGTGTTGTGAATACTAATCTTCTAGTCTCATTTTCTTGTGTATAGGACTTAAAAATTTGTAGAAAATTGTTTCCTAACAGAATTTCAGCTCTTGTATCACGAAAATAAATCGGTGGTGTTTTTACCTTATACCAAGGTGTTTGTCCAGCATCTCTGATTAATATTTCTGTCATCTTAATCCCTTTATATAAGATTAAAATTCGTTTAGAGAAATCTCGTCCAACAATCTGAGTAATTCTTCTCCAATTCTTTTGAAAAAAAATCTTCTTTTTGTTGAACATATTCCAGCTCATGAATCAACATAAGCCACAAAATATTCTACCTTATATTATTCGTATAACATCTCTACTGGGATGTATATCGAGAATGAGCTTGTGGTTATTAGATTTTCCACATTCTATCCTCAAGCCATGAACTCTATTATGTTTTCTAGATGTTTTCAAGGTTTATACTCCTCGAGAAACTCTAGACGAAACCAATTGATTTGGTTCTTTTCCTTGGATTCCTTTGATATGAACTTACAATTCTCCGATGTTAATCATTCCTTAGTAAGTTCCTATTATAAGTTGTTCTAAATAATATATGATATTACAAGGAAATTGATTCATTTTCTTTGTAATATCAAATACTATTTTGATTTCTTTCCATCCTTCTGGACATGCTTTCCTATCGTCCAAAAGCTTTTTAGTACCATCTATTGGGTTTCTTGGACATATGTTTTTCCCCACCTATAGCTCGTAATTCTATCTCCTTGAAAAGATAGTCTTCTTGGTTCCTATTTTAAGACTTTAATTTCTCCGTAGATTCAGTTTGTCTTGGATCTGGATATATGTTTCCTGTATCAATGGAAACTCATCTCTTTTTGGATAAATTGCTTGCACAACTTTCCCAAATATCTCGGGTATTTCAATGAACTCATTTCTAATAAACAATTCAGAATGATGTGTATTAGATAGAGCATATGAAATTTAATAGGTGATAGAATGTTGTCTATTACCTTATTTCATCGACCTTTTTTTCTTTGAAGTTCTGATGCAACATAAAAAATCGGCTGAAATCTCTATCTGTCAAGTTGTAGGTAATTTTTGGATAAATTACTCCTACAATTTTTTCTGCACAGAGATTTCCTGATATAGTTCTCAGTATTGAATCTTGAAGCTTACCATGCGTTTATCGCATATAGCAATATCAATAGGTGAATTTATTCCTTCTTTAAAAATAGATTTATCATAATCTAGATTGCTCCGATATGAATCTAAGACATGGTTCGTGCTACTTCTATCTTGAGTTTTTGTAATTTCTCCTTAATTTCTTCATAAGGAACTAATTGCATCTCCATCCTATTTCCTTTAAGTTCCATTGGAATTGTCATTCCCTTCTGGAAAATTAATGGATTAGATGATGCTTTCTGTTTCTTATGCCATGATTTCCTAATAACTTTTCTACATGTCCTTCAGAGAATCCTTGATATCTCTGTAGACTACTATTTTCTCTCATTATCTTTTTTACCATGTTATATATGGGATGTTATTGTCTGACTAAAGAAACTAGAGAAGTCTTCATGTGTTTCGTGTCGAAACACCTCGTCTTCAGTCAGATTCTGATTATGTTCCATCATATTCTTTCCGACTCAAGACTTCTTCTTCTTCATATATACTTTCGTCTGAGGCAATATCCTCAAACTGGTATACTTGAATAAGATCTTGGTAATAAACCTCTTCTTCAATATCTGGGGTAGGATCAAAACGTTCTTTTTTTTTTCATTTTCTGGACAGTTAGTTGAAGTATGACTTCTTGTTCCACATGTCCAGCAATTACAATATTTAAAAATTTCATTAGCTCAGGTGTGAGTCATTTTGAAAATTTTCTTTGTAGGTGTTCTCCACGTGCTTTGAGATGTACTCGATTCTTGGGATAATGTCCTACTTCTTGGTGGTTCTCTTTTTTGCCCAAATTTGTAAGATTTAGCATTTTGTCTAGAGCATACTGTTCTTGGTTTCCTAAAAATTCTTTCATTTCTGGCATAAGGATGAGATCTAAAACTCTTCCTCTTCTGTCTTTGTGGTTTACTTACAATAATTGTTGGAAGATCATTTTCTTTACAGCACAAAGGAGTATGTTTGTTTAATACCCTTAATTATTTGTAATGCTGTCATATGACACCATTATGCCCATTTTCCTTTGAGAAAATTGGCTTTTCCAAGGGCTTGGCATTTTGGCGAAGAAAAGTTGCATTGGTATATTTTCTTTGACCCCTGAAATTTCATCTATATTTTGTGAATAACATAATATATTCATCCACTAAACATATTCCATGTAATTCAAGACTATACAGAGCTTAAGTGTATTTCTTTTTCTTCTCTGTATCTTGACTATTAAAATAGCCTACCTTTATAAATTGTGCTTTAAATAGGGTAGCCACTCTGTATAGTTGTGCTTTAAATAGAGTAGTCAATCTTCCGACTGTCTCATTAAGAGTGTTTCTCTAGCTAGGACTGATTCTTTGGTTTCCACGGAAGTCATGTCCCAAGCAATTTAACTTAAGACTCATTTCTAGAAGTTTAATGAATCCTTCTCTATTTAGATCAAGTGTTCCTGCTACGATTCTTATAGATGATGTCCAGTCATCTATGAAATATTCTCTGTTTTTGAAATCCATTACATCAAGGTTAAGCATAACTGCATAAAGATGTACATGTTTGAAAATAGATTTCCCATATGGTATTTGGTGCTAGGGAATTCGACTTCTCCTTGACCTTGTTCCTGCTGGATGTGATTCTCCACCAGTATGAAAATCTATTTGGGGTCCTCTCATATTTTTATTATGAGATCTCACACTTTCTCTTGGTGGTTAATGAGAAGATGACCAGGTTATGAGGGTGGTTCATTCTCAGTTGTGTTCATCTTTAGATCTACGACCTTGAGATTTGCAAAAGATTCTGCAAGGTCTTGGAGATCCTCGATATCAATCCTTTCTAAAGTTGTCATCATGTTAATTTTTTTCCTGAGACATATTTAATTAGATTTATCATTTTGTCTTTATCAGTTAAAGGTTTTGACATTACTTTGATCTTTCTTTTTTGGTGTAATAAGGGTTCAGTACTAAAAGATGGTGGTAACCTTCCTTCTGAAGTTTTTTTTACTTTAACTTGGTTGTTAGTCTAGAGTTTGAATTTTTGTTTGAATCTTTACCAAGGATTTGGTGTAATTATATTTTTTCTTGGTTTTCAAGGATTTTCTCTAAATTGTGTGGTGCATAATACAATATATTGATGTAATGTTGTACTGTCTTTTGAATTTCTCTAAGATCTCAGGAAAGTTTAGAGGAATCCGATACTATTTCTAAAAATGTATTATTTTGAATGATAATTTTAGCTTAGGACTCTAATAAGTTCTACTTTATTCTTAATATCTAACCTTAGTTAGATCTTCCTATTTCAAATATTCAAAAGTTTTGGAATAAATCATGCAAATAATTAATCTCGAACCTGAGTTCAGATCCTTGTTATTTGAGAAAATTCTCATACTCAAATATTTAATTACACAGTAATAATAAATTTGTATGTTAGAAATAATTTTACCTTAAGATCTGATACAATTTTACGGCCAAGTAAAATCAATCACTACAATCAATACATATAAGGATATTTTTGTCATTTTTATTCTTTTAGGGAGTTTAAATAAAGTTTTTTGGGCTTAAAAAATTAAGATAAATTTATATTTGTATTTAAGAATTTATCTCCAACTTACCCATTTAAAAAACTTTAAAAGTGGACAAGTATCGGTCAAATATTCGAATTCGTTGACAAAACAAGACAAATTCTGTCATATATGCAGAATATGATGAAATAAAAACTTTTAACATATTTCTTAAAAAAAAAACCTTTTTACCAAAAAGCTTATAACTTTTAAAGTAATATATTCAAACATACCCATTTTCCAATTCTCGTAATTCGTGCTACATATTTCCAATTCCTAGTATTATTTCTTTACCATTTTCATGTTTCAGTTTATTAAATAATTATTTTTACTTTTTTTAGAAATATCTTTTCGTTTTAAAAAATGACTTTTGTTTGGGATAAAATTGTTTTAAAAATTTTGAAACAACATAATTTTTTTTCCAACTTAGGAAGTGATTATTACAACTGAGTCTCAAACCCGATATTTCGTCCCAAACTTGAGATCTTGATATCGGATTCGACTAAACACTAAATATCTAAATAGTTCACCTTTTGGCATCAAATATATGCTCCTCATCCGAAGACACACACAATATATATATATATATATATATATATATATATATATATATATATATATATATATATATATATATATAACAGCTCGTGATGCATACATACATATATATCAGCTCGTGATACATACATTCATATATATGTATATATATATATATATCGACTTAAAGCCATTGTGTATATAGGCAAAAACTTATGTGAGACGGTCTCACGGGTCATATTTGTGAGACGGATCTCTTATTTAGATCACCAATAAAAAAGTATTACTTTTTATGCTAAGAGTATTACTTTATATTGTGAATATGAGTAGGGTTGACCCGTCTCACAGATTATGATCCGTGAGACGGTCTCACATGAGACCTACCCGTGTATATATATAAAACCTAACAATGGCTCGTGCATCACATGCACATATTCTTCAACCTATCCAATAAACAAAACAGAACCATTAAGCCTTCGTGTGCCGTCCATCGGATTTACAAAAAAAAATTAGTTACTATTTGCACAAGAAATATTCCAAATTGGAGTGACTGATCAGTGAGGTAACTAATTGATTAATTTGTGGTTTCTGTATTAAGTATTAATTACAAGTCCATGTCAAATTAATAGGTATAATTATAATAATACAGCTATATATAATTAATATAAGAAAAATATATGTTTACTGGTAATATAAGAAAAATATATGCTTACTGGTAGCTAGCTAGCTAGGGCCTAGCTTGTAGGGATAAAACTTTAGACGTAATTTACCATTTAACTTGTATATTTTGTTCTCATAATTAAATAAGTAATTCCCTTTCAACATTTTTGGAATCTAAGTTTCCAAAAAATAAAAATCTATGGATTTGAAATAACATGTAGTATTAGTTATTTGAAACCTTTCCCATACATATATAAGTTCGATGTTGGAGAATGTGAAATTTCACTGAAATTGTACTGTCTATCCAAATACAACTTAAACAAAAACCGAAATTAAACAAGAGATTAATTAATTAGTATAGTGAAGGCTATATTAGGGAGCAAAAGTCTTGTAAGATGTTATTTATTATATATTTAGGACACTATATTTAAAGAGAATTTTTTTTTTTTGGTCTAATAACTTTTTTTTCTTTGTCTATTAACTTTTAAATTTTGGGTTTTTGTACAATAACTTATGAATTTTGGCTATTTTGGTCAATCTACTAACATAATGTTCGTTTTTTTGTCGGAAAATGCTGATTACATGTTGCCTAAAGCTAAAATTGCAAACATTTTGCAGATTTTTTTTTTATTTTGAAGGAAAATCAATTTATTTGAAATAAATCAACATAAAAAAGCCGAACAAGTCGAACAAACTTTACAAGTTTTATGAATTATTCCACTATAATCATTCAATAATTGCGACAACAAAATATAATTTAACCATCATCTAATCAGTGTTTTTTTTTTTTTTTTTGCAAAAATTGAACATTTCGATGATAGAGGGATCAAAACATCTGAAATTCAGAAATTATTATTGTACTAAGATAAAAAACTGAAAAGTTAGTGGACAAAAAAAAAATTGTTTGAGGGAAAAAAAATTTCCCATGTTTAAACTATGGGACGACTATTTTTAAATGGTTCCAGTTACTACTATATAAACAGACTTTATGTCGAAACTGCACAACTCAGACTTAAAAAAAAAATTCCACAACACTTCTCAACTCACTAAAATGCTGGCCTTATCGCCTCATATTTCGAATTTTGGATGGTTTTGGGAAGATCCCAACACAATTGAAAACCAAGAAAACTCGTGCATACAAAGAACAGATCAAATTCCGAACTCTGTTAATGCTGATTGTCTCCATTCTCCTTCTTCCAATACTGCACATCCTAAGAATGATGATTTCTCGAGTTTTCATGACGGATTTATTGAGAAAGGGGACACAGATAATGCGGCCAAGAAGCTCAACCATAACGCCTCCGAACGAGACCGTCGTAAAAAGATTAATACTATGTATGCTACTCTTCGATCGTTGCTTCCAGATGAGGATCAACCAGTGAGTTCTTAACTTTTTTCCCCTTTCTTTTGCTTCGTGAAAATTGTAATTTTGGTGTTATGTGTTGCCGATGTAGAGCTGACGTGAAATCTACATGACGTAGACCGTATGCAGTACTACGTCAATCCTACTGAAAAAAGAAATACATTGTCAAAAATTAAAAGAATTGAGGATCAAAATAATGAGACGAAGATTAAAATTAACTTTTTCCCTTTGCTTTCTTGTGTGTATTTTAAAGAAATTCATGATTTTTTTCTAAAGAAAAATACTAGTACACACCCTTTTAAAATGTCTTGCCTATTTAAATAATTTTTTTTAAAAAAATTAAGTTTATGTTCTCCAGAAATATGTATTTCAAATATTATAAGTTGCCAATTATCAAAATTTATGAATCTTCTTCCATTTGATCTCAGATTTGCATTAACTTTGAATCATCCTCCAAATTCAAGAGTTGCATCTGTCAAGAGTCAACTGTAGCATTCTTGATTTTTTTATCTAGAGAAGAAACTGAACAAATTAAGAATTAACTAATCTAGAGAAAAAAAAAAACACAAACTAGCCAAAATGATAAGAACGGGACAAAATAAATATTTGAAATACACAACTTGCCAAAGGTGACGCAATTCAAAGGGAGAAATAATTTTTTTTTAATCTAATATAAAATTTGAGTCGGAAATTAAAATAGCCTTTATATTTATTTGTAGTCTTGTTTTGCATTTAAATTATAGTAATTGTGATATATTAATTAATTTCATGTTTGTGTAGAAAAAATTAAGCATTCCTGCCACAGTTTCAAGAGTGCTAAAATACATTCCTGAGGTACAAAAACAAGTACAAAAATTCAGTGAGAAGAAGGAACAACTTCTGTCAAAGATTTCAAGGCAACAAGATTCATTCATTGATTTTAGCACTAATGAACGGAGAAAAACCGTGCACACTAGGTCGTCGTTGTCAGCAATATCTGCAAAACGATCAGACAACGGAGATATACTTTGTCAGTTCTCGACTCCGAAGGGCGAAAAAGGTTCATTTTCTATAGCTCTGTCGAAGTTGGAGGAGGAAGGGTTTCTTGTGTTGAATGCATCTTGTTTTGAATCTTGTGACGGCAGAATTTTCAACAACATGCTTCTTCAGGTACGTACGACCCATGCACGTATAAATGTCAAATATTTCAACAGTATAATGCATGCACCCCAAAAATTAACAAAAATAAGGGGAATTTACCTTTTAAGAATTTTGTATATATACTCAATTATTGATTCAACAATACTCTTGATTTATAATTTTCTTATCTAACAGGGACGAGGAAGCCTGGGTACTGTCGGCGACGACGAACAATATTTGATTGAAAAACTATTGTCGTTTAATGAGAAAATGGGAGAAGCGGAAAAGAGATTAGTATCTATGCCCAATGTCAATTATGTATCTATAAATAATGAGTTAAATAACATTGATATTTGAGATATATAATCACGTTTTAAAATGATCATACATCCTCGTTATATTTGTCAGTTTTAAATTTACTTATTACGTTGTGATATACAAAATGCTGGTAAAGCAAATGCATGACAGATACATGAATAAGTATACAAATAAGGTGGAGGGAGGAATAAATTGATCATCGACTTGGTGATATTTCAAGAATTTAGTAATGATAAATTCAATCAGGACTCAGCAGCTTGGCTCACGACACAAGCCCAACTCAGAACTCAGAAGTGTCATATATATATATATATATATATATATATATATATATATATAGACACACACACACAATAATTTTACCGAAATTATGTGAGAAGTTTCGCTAACAAAAATTGAAATTATGTAAGAAGTAGTACCAAAATGAATACATAGGAGACAATAGATGGATCGCAAACTTTTTGATTCGGCTAGAAAAAAGAGTTTATTTCTATTTCGAATTTATCGCACTTGAGCTGAAGTTGAACATGTTTGAACTTATTTTGGAAAATATTTGAAAAAATCCGTTATGTAAGTTTTATATGTTTCTCATCCATCGTGCTCACATATGTTCTCATCGCTGTTGTGACACTGACTTATTGAATATACAATTTTGATTTGCTTCGATGTATCCAATAGGTAAGTGGCACATCATCGATGAATACGGCGGGTGAGTGCAATGATTATGCATCATATAAAAACTATATATATATATATATATATATATATATATATATATAATCAATACCATATAATTATATAGGCCCCTTACTATTGGCTGAAGTCCAGCCCAGAGCAAAAACACACATGTGATACTTGTTCCATTCCCACTGAACTTATGGTATACACAATCATTGACCAAATTCATCTCAATATCATTGTTGTGAGGCTCAGTTATTAAAACTATAATTAATCATCGAAAAATATTATTTTTCTTTAAATCTGTAGCGAAAAATGGTTTAAAATGGATATCATGGTCTGAAAAAAATTTCGGCATGGCCTCCTCGTAATTAGGACATACCAAAAATTTAAAATATATATAAAGATAAAATGACTCTAGAACGACGTTGTGATATTCATAAACAATTACACACAAGTGCCGACCATACACAATTCAATAAATCACATACAACATAAAATAACTCTCAATCCACCATAACAACTAAAGAACACCAAAAAAATACATGATGCTTCTCTCTGGTCAATAGACTCTTACATGAAACTGACACGACTCCATATAATATAAATGGACTAATTGGGAGACTTCAACTCTGACAACCGAGTAATCATATCTCACTCATGAGCTCACAGCTAGAACTTCCGCCTGGTGCTGCAAAACTACTCGGGTGATCTACCATGGTGTCCAACAACAACCACAGTAGCCCCCCCCCCCCACCCCCCACAGTATAAAATACTGATGTTAGGATTTTGGTAAGAAACAGTTCAACAATAACAAAAGCAAACATAAATTATACATAAACGTGTAAAAGAATGAAATATGAAATGCATGAAAAAAACTCAATAACAATAGGAGGATAGAAGCCAATAAATAGTATGATAACAACATGGGTAATGCTCAAACAATAACACACAGGGAACTAATCGTCATGCAGCTAAACGGTCCTATCAAGTATGTAGGGTATGCCGTTGTGACTAATAAACACTCACGAATTGATTGACCTCTATATAGCTGATACAATAACATTATAATAGGAAGAAACGATAACTAATAATGTATGATGTCGATATTTTAAGTGAATATGACAAAAAATTCGTCAAGAAACAGATAATCATAATTTCGGTATCAGGGATAACTCGACTCGTAACTGCCAGCTGATTCGAAATAACGACGTGTGCCATGAATACAATATAACAAAAGGAACGAGTCACAAGAATGATAGAGCTCAACATGAATGTCATAATATCATGTCGTAAACTAAATGCCAAAATATATGTCAAATTGACAAACATATAATCAACGAGGCATTTAACAAATCATACAAACCACATAATCACATTAACATATCTAGCAATACATAACTATGTTCAAAACATAGTTTATACGTTGTATGTTACTGAACTGTAACATACCTAAACCAACTTTGAACAACTCTCAAGCTCAAATTTGTTTTCTTCGGCCTAACAAAAAGATAATGTGCCTAATAATTCAACAATTTTTCGAGAAAACTAAAATAATCCAACTCAACCAAATACTTATCCAAAATATACTTATCATACATGCCTGAAATCATAACTCGAATTCTCATATTTCAACAAAAAAACATTTATGTACTATTTGATCATTCGACATGCTCATATACCCAAAAACATAACTAAATGCAGTTGGTTCTGTTACAGTTTGAAGATTTGACACTTAATAACATAAAATTCATATCTAACTCATTATTGACTCAAATCAATATCCATCAATTGGAAATAAAAGAAAACTCAAATATTTAAGTTTTTTTTTTAGTTGAAAACATATTCAAGCTCTAATTTTTTATGCCCATAATTTATTAGAACAGACTATATCATCCCAAATCAATGACATAAATCTGTAACAGAGCAGTTCCAAGTAAAAATGTACAATTATCTTAATTTTTAATAGAATTAAATGATTTTAGCTTCATTTCTAAGATAACGATATATCTACAACTTTTATTTTAACCAAAATTCCATAATCCTAGTGCACATAGCTCAGGTTCCCCGAATACATTAGGTTTTCATCCCAACTCAAATACATAATACATTTTAGACACATTTTGGTAGAAAATTTATATTTAATCTATAATGGATTGAAATTCGATTATTCTAGTTACAAAATAAATCCATCACAGATTGCTACAAGTTTTATTTAGATCATAACTACATATTCTCATTGTACAAATTGGAGCAACACGAAGAACAACTCACCTAATTGAATCTCGAGAAAGGCTTGGATCGAGCTGTTCCGAAGGGAAAATAGTTGAACGCGGCTTAGAATAAAAATTGAGTCAGAGATACAAATTAAAGTTCAATTACCAACTAAATAAGGTCTGACAATGGAGAAAACCCACACGAAAAGCAGATGGAGTTCAAGGCCAAAAAATAGCTAACCGCAACTTCACTCTGGCTGAATGTTTGCTCTAAATTTTGATTTGTAGTTAAAATCGAAGCTTAAGATGTGAGGAAACAAATCCTTCAAGAAATGCAAAAATTCTAGCATCGGACGAAGAAGTTATAACTGATCTACGGTGGCTGCTCAAGATGGTCACGGGAACAAAGGAAGAGCTTGAATTGTTTTCTATTCTTCTTTCTTTCTCCTTCCTTTATCTATAAATGGTAAGAGTGTGTGTTTATATTGTATGTAGATATATGCATTTTAATATTAATTGGTTATTAAAATAGTAAAACAATCCCATCTATTTCGTATTTTTTTCCTATCGTGTGTTATTAAAAATTTCGGATGTATTTTATAGGGTCTTTTATCAAATTACCGTAATTTTGAATCTCGTTTATCAATCTAACGTACTTTTGTAAGATTTATAAAAATATTGTAAAAAATAAAAAAATAAAAAAAAAAAGTAAAGTTGTACTCCCCCGCCCTTCCAAATGGGGGGGAGTAAATTCAATTCACCTCCCCCGCCTCCGCCTGTAGGGGAGGCGGGGGAGGAGAAATGATTTTAAATTATTTCACCTCCCCCGCCTGTAGGGGAGGCGGGGGAGGGAAATGATTTTAAATTCTCTCCCGCCTGTACGACAGGCGGGAGAGAGTTTCTCTTACCCGCAAATTTAAATATTTTTAAAGTCCTATATATACACGATTACACGATAAGTTAGTTTGTATTTTCTATCCGAAGTTGTTCACTCAAATTCACTTCATTTCACGCAAATTCCACGATAAGTTAGTTTGTGTTTTCTATCCGAAGTTGTTCACGCAAATTCACTTCATTTCACGCAAATTCACTTCATTTTTCAAAGGTATGATAAAATTTTGAATTCTAATAATTTTATATCTCCTGTATCTTGATTTATTTCAGGAAGTGTAGATATTGAAATTATCGTGCTCAGGTAAATAATATTTCTAATTGTTGTTAAATTTATTTGTATTCAATTAATTTATTTGATAGTTGTATTATATTAATTTTAATTTATGTTTAGAAATTTTTAATCTATATTCGTTAAATTAAGTCAAATAAAAGAGATTATTTCCTATTATCATCATAATTAAATTTAGTATTAGATTAAATAACTAATCAAACTAACATATTAATTATGTTAATTGTTAAATATGTTAATTAGTTTTTTACATTGTTTTTATGAATACGGACGTTGTTAATATAAATAATCATTTTCACAATTATATTCAAACTATTCTTTGAGAATTTAAAATTTAGATCTAATATTTTGTAATATTTCGTACTAAAGTTATTACTTTGTATGTAGTAGCGTTTTTTTTAAGATTAGATCTAATATTTTGTAATATTAATAATTTGTAAAATGTAGCAGAAAATATTATGATTTAGTAGTATCATTTAATTAAAATATTAGACATAAATAATAAAATAAAATCTAAAAAATTTATTAGACATGAATTTAATCATCAAGATAAACTTTTATATGTTTATTATTTTTTTAGTGTTAAATTAAAGATCACGTAATATAATATATTTATTTCAATTATTATTCGAGAAATTTTAGGGAATAAAATGAGTCAAATGTTTTTTGATCAAAAATAAAAGTTGTAATAGTGAAAAAGATAGTTGAAGATTATAAAATAATGCAATGCTATATAATAAAATTTTTAACAAACAAGAATATTTTAAAAAATAGTGTCTTAAGATGGACTATAATAATTAAATTTATATCAATTAAATTACAATGAAATTATATATAAATATGTATTTATTTCTAACTGGTAATTTTTTATATATGAAATACAGATGGAATTTAACGCTGGACCAATAGATGGTAATGTTTTATATAGACAAGAAACTCATATATCAAGTGTCATTTCAAAAAACAATTTGGATAGAACTTTAAGGGTGCGGCGATCCGACAATATTATATCCAAATTGTGTGAAGATAAAATACTGCATCATCGCGTTCTTACACGTTTAAATGATATGGGTCTTTATGGCATTATTCGTTGCGGATTCTTCAAATATGATAATCATTTGATTACGGCTCTCGTTGAAAGATGGCGTAGAGAGACTCATACATTTCATCTTCGTGTTGGTGAGGCAACAATAACGTTGCAAGATGTTGAGCTGGTATGGAATCTAAATATTAACGGTTTTGCTGTTACTGGTGTTGACGAATCTTTTAAGCCACACGTGTGGCAAAGTCAATGTGCTGAATGGTTGGGTTTTATGCCACACGTAAATCAATTCAGAGGTAATAAATTGGTAATGTCAGTGCTGGATCAATATTGTAGATCAATTTTGATCAACGATAATAGCACACATGTAGAAGTTGAGCGGTATACTCGGTGCGTGGCATTGATGATTATCGGAGGATGTATGTTACCTGATTCAGATGGTTGTTCCGTAAATTTGATGTACTTACGTCTTCTCCGAGACACGAATCAGTTTCAAAATACAGTTGGGGAAGTGCTGTACTAGCATTCCTCTACCGTGAACTGTGTACTGCATCAACTATCGGCAAAGGTGAAATAGCAGGACCAATTAAAAAAGGTCATAAAAACCATTTCCACGAATCATAACTCTCTTCATCCACGAGTGCAAAAGCCAGGGGTAATATCTGATTGTTGGCATCCAAACCTGCAGCAATAAGCATCTTGTGCTTATACTTCGTATATAAATGAGTGCCATCAATGCTGATAATTTTACGGCAATATCGGAACCCATCTACACATGGTCGAAAGGCCCAAAAAACATAGTTTAAAACTTTTATTGATGGGTTGTTTGTTGGAAAATGTCTCCACTCAACGATTGTTCCGGGATTGAACTTCATAAGAGCACCCATGTATGTTGGCAAAATGCGAACCGAACTCTCCCATGTGCCATACACGTTTTCAACAGCACGCTTCAAACTGTACCATGCCTTGGCATACGAAATTTCATAACCATATTTGTCTTTGATAAGTTGCTGAACAAATTTAATCTCACAAGATGGATCACAATGCACAATACCAATAAGATTCGAGGCGATCATGTTTTTGTCTAGGTTTTTGTGGTCAATCCCAACATGGCTAGAAACACATGTGTGTCGATCACCATATTTAGTGATCTTAAAATAACCCAAATTTGCTTTCAAACAAGCTCGGAGGCCCCATCCACAATCCATGCTCGATGATCGATTCTTGCACCGAACTTTCCATAAAGTCGGTGTGCTCTCAACAACACGATATTCACGCCTTACACATCTAACAGAAAAGTCTTTAACAGCTGCAATCAATTCTTTTTTGCTTCTAAAGACCATGTTTTTATGTAATTCTCCTTTTTCCGGATTATAAAAGAACGTCTGTGACCCAGATGACACACCTACAGAATCAGGACATTGTTCTTCATACACAGCACTAAAAAATTGTGGCATCTCATAAATATTAGAAACATCAAGTGGAACTATGTCTGAAGTTGCGCCATGTAATTGCTCACTAACATTTTCGAACGCGTCCTCGTTACCCTCCTCGTCTGAATCATCACCCACTGGTGTTTCAGGCTCGCTGTCACTCTCTAGACTTTCCAGTAATGCAGAATCAGCAAACATTTGACGTGATGTTTCATCATCTGTTGCCACTGCAACGACTCCACGAGCCAAACTTGATGCATTAGAATTCACGTTCGGCCAACAATTATTATCTTTATTTGTGCATCCAATAATATATTGATCCCAGTCCCCGATATTATTGTCCATGGAAGAATAAGGTGGATCAACATTTTCATTGTAAGTAGCAGACGAAGTGCCACCTGACTGATAATATCCTATCATACTTAGACCTTGGGTAATACATGGAATGTATGACTCAACAACATTTGTTACTACATTATCTTCAATGGCCTCACATTCAATATACAACTCTATGCACTGCACATCGGAACCAGGACCAAACATAAATTGTAAAGTATCATCGTCAAGGACAACATGAACTTCTACTGAACGCGACTTGTCCATATACGAATATTTGGTTGAAAGGTTCAACCTATATTTTCTGGGATCGATATCTAACTTCCGATGAACTATTTCAATCAAATCGCATAATGACATAGATCTAGATATACGAATTAACTTTACCCCTTTATTACTATAATTGACTGTTCCATGTCTTACGATAACATCACCGCCAATATATAAAATGGCTGAAATTGTATCCATGCCTGCATTTAAATTTATGTAAAAAAAAATTTCAATTTAAAGAAAAACATTTCTAGTATTAACATTTCAAATAAAATTCATATGTCTAAAAAATTATATTATACACAAACTAAAGACATCAAACAATGTCATAATATTGTTTTACATAAATATCACGTACACATATAATTGTAAATAAAAAATACAATAAAGATGTATATAAAAATATCACTTTAATATTTTATATTTGTAGGATAAATATTGAAGCACATAATCCACAACAACTTTCTACTTATCGTGGTCTATATCATAACTTTCCAATCTACCACAAAAATAATTATGAACGATTTGTACGAAAAATATTAAAAAGTTCGTAACATTGAAATTCATAAATTTTATGAGATATAAACCAGGAAAATACGATGAATTATAAATATTAACAATATAATATATATATATATATGTGTGTGTGTGTATATATATAATATATATAATAAATTGTTTATACATCATGATTTAATATACATAAATATTACGCACACATATATTTTATAAACAAGATATAAAAAAAAATTATGTTTATCAATGATCATAAATATTTTTGAAATATATAATTAGGTTCGTTCAATAAAAAATAATAGAAGTATTTATCTAATAAGATTTAATTTATGAAATTATGATATATACCTAGAAAAAGATGTCCTTTATCGTGAACAAATCTTTCGTTCGTCGTTCAATCTACAACAAAAAATAATTATGAATATAAATTATTTATATGAAAATTATTTTTTTGATCGATGTAATTTTCAAAACAAAAATTGATATATCATATTTGAAAAATTAGCGATATACCTCAATCAGTCTGGATTCCAAATATTTCTTCACTCCTTAAATTCACCGACGGAACCACAACTCGGGAAAGAATATTTATTATCAGATGCAAAACAAGAAAGATGCAAAACAAGAAAAATAACTTCAGATATATATAGAGAAACAATACATGAATTCTTTATTGCCTATATTTAAAAAAAAATTATAGAAAAATCGTGATTCAAATAAATACAAAAACATTAATAATTGACGATATTCATGTCGATATTTATGTCGACATTGAAAGACATGATAAGATAAGACCACATATCAATTCATATATAACGACAATAGATCAAATCGATACAGTTTCGTCGGTTTCTATTAGCAACCGATAATTACACAAAAAACAAATTGCGGGGCAAACATAATAAAATAATTTAAATTCTACCCCGCCTCTTACGTAGGCGGGCAATATTTTAAAAATAAAATTAATTAAAACTCTCCCCCGCCACCCCCACAGGCGGGGGAGAATAGAATTAATTAAAAAACAATTACTCCCCCCCCCCCCCCCCCCCCCCCCCCCCCCCATTTGGAAGGGCGGGGGAGTACAAGTTTTTTTTTTTTTTTTTATTTTTTACAATATTTTTATAAATCTTACAAAAGTACGTTATATTGATAAACGAGATTCAAAAGTACGGTAATTTGATAAAAGACCCGTATTTTATATTGGATTAAATTTTTAATATTTAAAATACATATTTTAAACATACTTTCTGAATTTATTTGAAAAATTAATTATTTTAATTAATGAACTAAATAATCACTCTGATTATGCCAAATTAGCGAATAATTAATTTACAAGGCCTTACAATTGTTGAGATGTCTGCTTGAGCCAATAGATAGATTTATTTAATTTGCAAAACATATTATTTGTGTCTTTGGACATAAAATTTTCTGGTTTCATAAATCATTTCATAATGTCACCATTTAGAAACAAAGTCTTTACATCCACTTGATGAAGCTCAAGATCGAAATGTGCTATGAAAGCTATTATTTTCCTTAAAGAGTCTTCAGAATAAATCAGAGAGAAAGTCTCTTTATAATCAATGCATTTTTTTTGCATAAAGTCTTTAGCGACGAGCCTTATATATTTCCACATTGCCTTTCAAATCCCTCTTGATTTCAAATATCAGTTTGCAACCATTGGGCTACACACATTTAAGCAACAAGACAAGATCTCATACATCATTGTCCTTCATGAACTTTGTTTCCTCATTCATGGCATCATTCCACTTTTGAGAGTTAGAACTTTCCATGGCTTGATGGAAGTTGATAGGATCATCCTCAATCATTCCAATGTCTATCTCATTTTCTTGACGAAATATAATTTAATTATGTGGCATTGCATTTCTCCTTTCTCTAGTGGATCTGCTTAATGGAATAGGTTCTGAAGGTACTTAAGTTTGGTCAACTAGAATGAGATGATCCCTATTATTTTCTTTTTTGTATTATGTCTTGGTCAAAGTGAGGAAAGGAATGTGATGTCCAAGACACATGTGGGAATATTAACATATTCATCTTCAAAGACAATATCTCTTATTTTATCTCCCCCGGCAAACTCAACATTCGAAATAATCAAGCATTTCCTGACTCAAAAAAAATCGACTTACTTTTGGGATAATAAAACTTGTACCCCATAGATCTTTGTACCCAATAAAATAGCAATTGATCGTCCTCGAGTCCATTTTCACATGAAAATGCTTAAGACTGGGTGGTTTGCCTGTCCAAAGTTCATAAGGGGTTTTGGTCGCTGTCTTAGTTGGAACCCTGTTAAGGATATACGGCGTGGTCTTTAGTGCTTCTCCCAAGAGTGATTATGGTAAGGTGGAATGATTAATCATACTTCTCATCATGTCCTTAAGTGTTTTGTTTTATCTTTTAGCAACACAATTCATAGTGGACAAACCCGACATAATGTACTTTGGGACTATACCGCATAGCTATAGGAATCTAGCAGATGGTCATGAATTTTGTTTACTTGAACCGTCATATCTACCATAGTATTCATCACTACGGTCAGATCTGGCGTTTTTAATCCTTAAACCAAGTTGATTTTCAACTTCAGCTTTTTAATTTTTGAACACATCCGTATCTTTTCATGAATGAGATAAATGAAGCCATATCATGAAAAATCGTTTGTGAACGTTAAAAAAAAATGTTGATATTCTAGGAAGCCGAAGGAAATGGACCACAAATATAACTATGTATAAGTTCTAAGACAACTGAACATATGCTACCTTCAAATCTCCTTTTATTAGTTTGTTTTCCCGTTATACAATTTACACATTTATTAAAATTTGTGTAATATAATGGTTCGAGAATTCGTCCTACGCAAGTCTCCTTATTATCTTTTCAGAGATATGACCCGATCTTTTGTGTCATAACGCAACTAAATTCTCAGTGGTTAATTTTGTTTTAATGTCTATACTTGTTTGAATGAATTCATTAAATAAAGCAATAACATTCAAAGAATAAAGATTATTGTATCATAATAAAAAAAACCAAAACAAAGAAATTTTGAATCAAGAAATAAACTGAATATTCATTTCCGAATGAATAAGAACAACAATATAAACCAATTTCCATCTATAAGGCGGTACAACAAATTGGTCCACCTCCTGGTTTTTGTTCTGTCTGTCACGCCCTGGGACGGGGGTTGGTTGACACCGGCGTTGCTCTCAAATATTACATTCGAAAACAACAAGCCTCAGAAGTACAGAATCTCAAAAACCAGTCTTTTATTCATAATACGAAATCAATCAATTGTCTGTTACAACTCGAATACTGATGTTTTACAGCGGAAATGCAAAACCAAATATTACAGTATCTTAACAGATGCAGCGGAAATAAAATAAACATAAACTGAGAACAACTGTCTTCATCACCAGCCCTAGAACTGGATCTGCTCCTCTTCTTCTAACATTTCTTCAGTACTCTTATCTGAGATGGGTTTGGTGGGTGAGTGATATGATTGTCACTCAGTAAGCGGGGGCGGGAATAACTCCCAGTTTTCGAAATCATTTTATACAGAACAGTAATACGAAAATATACAGAAATTCTTATTTTCATAACAGAAATCAGTGTTCAGTGTTCAGAAATCAGTAATCGGTATTCAGTAGTCGGAAATCAGAAGTTTATCAAATAAGCACTGAGCACATTCGTGAATTTCATGGCTAAACTGATATCAGTCCCCTATATGTTCTCTCCTCTAAGGGGTGAGGCCAGTAATCAGTAATCAGTAATGTTCAGAATATATATTCCTACCATTAGTTCACTAAGTTTCAGTGCTTCGAAATCAGATAACAGGATTCAAGAATATATTTTGCTTTAAATCAGAAATCATCAAACAGTTTTCAAGCTAATTATACATAAGCCCACTTACAGTAATTTGCTAAAAGAATTTCGGTTGAGGTCTGGAAATCTGCTTGCCTTGCTACTGGATTTTACAGCTTCGAAAATGCACTCTCTTAGCTCTAATTTCAAGTGATACTCTCAAGATTTGTGTAACCCAATTCAGAGCTTTGAGAGTGTTATTTATAGGCAATTATTCTGAATGTTAGCTTCCCATTAAATGGCCATAATCTGCCATTAACCACCTTTATTCCGTGATAAATGCTTCAGTTACAACTCAATAGCTGAATCAGTAACTGTCTGCTGGAATTCGCTCTTCTGCTGCTGGATTCGGTCTGCTGGATTTTGATCTGCTGGATTCTGGTCTGCTGGAAAATGCCATCTTCTGAAAATATGAGTTGCTGCTGGAATTGTTGGCTTCTGCTGAAATTGGCCAGCTGCTGCTACTGCTGGAGTTTCAGGTTCTCACATCCCTCCCTCCTTATAAGAAGTTTCGTCCTCGAAACTTGGCTAAGCATGATCTTTAAAGAGATAAGGGTATTGTTCTCGCATCTTTTCTTCCAACTCCCAAGTAGGTTCTCTTTCGGTGTGATTGGACCATTGTACTTTGACATATGGAATAGTTCGACGTCTCAGTACTTGGTCTTTGAAATCCACAATTCGAATCGGAATTTCTTCATACTTCAGTTCTTCATTTAGATTGCTCCCAACCAGAAGTGGTCCAGCTTCCAGGATGTGACTTGGATCAGAAATATATCTCCTTAGCTGCGAAACGTGGAATACATTGTGAATTCTTGACATTTCGGTTGGAAGTGCTAATCTATAAGCAAGTGTTCCCACTTTCTCAAGAATTTCAAATGACCCGACGTATCTGGGATTCAGTTTCCCAGCCTTATTGAATCGGATTACACCCTTCATGGGTGACACTTTTACATATGCCCTCTCTCCAACTTCAAATTCCACGGGTCGTCTCTTCAAGTCAGCCCAACTTTTCTGTCGATTTTGTGCAGCTTTTAATCTTTCTTTGATCAAGGCAACTTTCTCCACTGTTTCTTGGATCAGTTCGGGTCCAACAATGGCTTTTTCCCCTACCTCATCCCAATACAGTGGTGATCGACATTTTCGTCCATACAAAGCTTCGTATGGTGCCATCTCAATACTACTGTGGTAACTATTATTGTATGCGAATTCGATCAAGGGCAGATGTTCGCTCCAATTACCACTGAAGTCTAGAGCACAAGCTCTCAGCATATCCTCAAGAGTTTGAATTGTTCTCTCTGTTTGGCCATCGGTCTGAGGATGATAGGCCGTACTAAGAGTAACCTTAGTCCCCATAGCTTGTTGAAAGCTCTTCCAAAATCGAGACGTAAATCTAGGATCTCGGTCTGACAGTATGCTAGCTGGAACTCCATGCAATCGTACGATCTCATTCATGTACAATGTGGCTAGCTTATCCAAATTATAGTTCATGCGGACAGGTAAGAAATGCGCAGATTTTGTGAGTCTATCTACGATTACCCATATTCCGTCATGACCTTGTCTCGTCTTTGGTAAACCCACAACGAAATCCATAGAATTATGCTCCCATTTCCATTCTGGAACTTCTAGCGGTTGCAGAAGTCCTCCAGGCCTTTGGTGTTCTGCCTTGACTTGCTGGCACACGTGACACTTGGAAACATACATTGCCACGTCTTTCTTCATTCCACTCCACCAAAAATTTCTCTTCAAATCTCTGTACATCTTGGTACTGCCAGGATGTACTGAAAATTTTGACTTATGTGCTTCAGAAATTACTTCTTGTCGAAGGTCATCAACGTCTGGTACGCACAATCGTCCTTTTATCCACAAGATTCCTTTGTTGTCTATCTCGAAATCTTGTGATTTCCCTTCCTTGGCTTGCTCTTTCAGTTTTACCAAAGCGGAATCTTTATCTTGGCTTATCTTGATTGTCTCTCGAAGACATGGTTTTGCGGAAAGTGATGTCAAGATTACCTTCCTCATATTCTTTCGACTTAAAGCATCTGCTACCTTGTTGGCCTTGCCTGGATGGTAGTTTATTGTCAAGTCGTAATCCTTTATGAGTTCAATCCACCGCCTTTGTCTCATATTTAGTTCCTTTTGAGTGAACAAATACTTGAGACTCTGATGATCGGTGAACACCTCACACTTGGCTCCATAAAGGTAATGTCTCCAAATCTTTAGTGCGAACACCACTGCAGCTAATTCAAGGTCATGTGTTGGGTAATTCTGTTCATACGGCTTCAACTGTCTTGACGCGTATGCGATCACCCTTCCCTCTTGCATGAGTACACATCCTAAACCTTCTTTGGATGCATCACTATAGACGGTGTAGTCCTTACCTTCCATAGGTAATACTAGCACTGGTGTGGATGTAAGCTTCTTCTTCAAAGTCTCGAAGCTTTGCTCACATTTTTCACTCCATTGAAATTTAGAGTTCTTCTGTGTGAGCTTGGTGAGGGGTATGGCTATTGAAGAGAATCCTTCAACAAATTTTCGATAATAGCCTGCTAATCCCAAGAAGCTTCGAATTTCTGTCACACTCTTTGGTCTAGGCCAATCCGTGATTGCCTCTACTTTCTTAGGGTCCACAGATACTCCTGCTGCTGATATTATGTGTCCCAAGAATGCAACGCTCTCTAGCCAGAATTCGCATTTCTTGAACTTGGCGTATAGTTCTTTTTCTCTCAGCTTCTGGAGGGTGAGACGAAGATGTTCTTTGTGGTCTTCTTCACTTGACGAATATACTAGAATGTCGTCGATGAATACCACAACAAATTTGTCAAGAAATGGTTTAAACACTCTGTTCATGAGATCCATGAATACTGCCGGAGCGTTTGTTAATCCGAACGGCATCACTGTGAACTCATAGTGTCCATACCTTGTTCTGAAGGCTGTCTTCGGAATGTCGTCTGTCTTGACCTTGAGTTGGTGATAGCCTGACCTTAAGTCGAGCTTGGAAAAGACTGAAGCTCCTTTGAGTTGGTCAAACAAGTCATCTATCCTTGGAAGCGGATACTTGTTTTTGATTGTGATCTTGTTCAGCTCTCGGTAGTCGATACACATCCTCATGCTTCCGTCCTTCTTCTTTACAAATAGGACAGGAGCTCCCCACGGAGATGCGCTTGGTCGGATTTGCTTCTTGTCCAACAACTCTTGAAGTTGCTCTTTGAGTTCTTTCAACTCTGCTGGAGCCATTCGGTACGGTGCTTTTGAGATTGGTGCGGCATTGGGCACTAAGTTAATCTCAAATTCCACTTCGCGATCGGGAAGTTCGCCAGGGAGTTCTTCAGGAAAGACATCCGGAAATTCTTGCACTACTGGAATCTCTTCAAGCGTGAGTGTGGTTTCTTTCTTTACCTCGCTTAACATAGCTAGGTAAACTTCTTCTCCATGCTTCATGGCTGTCCAAGTTTGAGAAGCAGAAAGGAGAGTCTTTCGTTCTTCGGTCTTGCCATGAAATAAAATTTTCTCTTGGTGTGGAGCTTGGATGGTTACCGTCTTCGCATAACAATCAACTAAGGCATGATTCTTGGCTAACCAATCCATTCCAAGAATTATGTCGAATTCCACCATGTTTAGTTAAATCAGGTTTGCCTTGAAATTCTGATCTCCTATAAGAACACTAATTTCCCGATATAGAGTGCGAGTTTCTAAAATTCGATTTGCAGGGGTGGCTACTCTATATGGTTCTTCTAAGTCATCGGGCTTAGCTCCTAACCTCTTGGCAAATCTCTTAGACATGAATGAATGCGTAGCACCACAATCAAATAACGCATAAGCAGATATATTATTGATTAGAATGGTACCGGCTACGACATCATTGGAGTTGTCCGCCTCTTCTTGAGTTATAGCATAGACTCGAGCATTTGGCTTGTTCTCCTTAGGCTTATTTGGAGTTGCTCCGCCTGCTGGACCATTCCTCAGATCTGGAAAAGGGCATTGAGCAATGCGATGACCCATCTTTCCACAACGGAAACAAGCTCCCGAATTCTTACGGCATTCACCCGTGTGAGTGAATCCACAATTTTGGCACTTGACTCCCTCTTTGCTTGATGGGGAAGAAGTGGTTCCTTTGGCTGGATGACTGGTGAATTGGTTGCTTGAAAACCTAGGCCTTTTGAATTGTTGGCCCGATTGGTACTGGCCTTGCTGAGGACGTTTGAGTTTGTTTTCTCCTTCACGCCTCTTAATGTCATTTTCAGCCCTAATGGCGGCTCCCATCAATTCCTCAAAGCTGTTGGGCTCGATAACGGCAAGGGCAGATTGAATACGGCTGTTCAATCCCTTCTTGAAGCGATGCATCTTCAAAGCTTCGTCTCCCATGATGGTTGGGGAGTAAGTTCCCAACGAGTGGAACTTGGACGAATACTCCACCACTGTCATGTTTGGTTCTTGAACCAAGCTTTCGAATTCTGACAGCTTCTGCACTCGAACTGCTGTCGGAAAGTACTGCCTCAGGAATGCCTCTCGGAACCTTTGCCAAGTGATAGGTCCCGCCTCTATCATAGCTGGTGAGACTCCTTCCCACCATTTGGCAGCTTGATCGACAAGAAAGGGTGTAATCACCTCTACTCTGATCCTTTGGGGAACCTCAAGTAGTCGAAGATGATTTTCCACCTCTTTCATCCAATTCTGTCCGACCTCTGGATCGGTGCTCCCATCGAAGTTAGGAACTCTTGCTCTTCGGAGCGACTCATAATGCTGTTTAGTCCCATTCTGAGCTGGAGGTGGTGGCGGTGGTTGATTAGCATTTGGGTTGACTAACCCTTGTAACGTGGTTGCCACAATCGTGGCTATTGCCATTAAATCCACTTGGCTGAGGCCAACTGCTGGTGGCTGTTGTGGTTGTTGTTGTTGTTGTTGAGCATTCTCATCATTGCGGTTGTTGTTACGGTTGTTGTGACGAGAGTTGCGATTGTTCCTTACTGGTCTTCCGTCCATTTCCTACAAATACGAAAGTTCTAAGGTTGATGGCAGAATAGAGACTAATCAAAAGAATCACAATGATTGAGTAATTGCTCCGAAATTAAATATGAAAACCAATGGATAGAAATAATCTTTTATTAATTCTTCAAGAAAGTGCAATTACAAATGAACTTTGAAAATGAAATAGAAATTTAAATGGGACAAGTGTCACAGGGCTACTACTAATGTTCTAATCTATCACTTTTCCCAAATCTAAATCCATATGATCCTCTTCAACTTCCTCTTCGGGATCCTCCTCGGGTTCATCTTCATGATTGGCTATTACTGCTTCGAGATGTTCAATATGCCCATGCAGAACCGCATTCTGGTCGCTAAGAACTTCAACAGTATCTTACAACTCTTGAATATGAGCATTAGTCTGCGCACTATACTGATTATGCTGGTGCACGAGTTGGTGATTTTGATCCTTGAGTATTTGGATCTTCTCGAGTAGTGTATCACGTAACTCGATGAATTCTACCACAGTCTCTTGGGATATCTCAAACTCCTCTTGAGTCTTCCTATTCCTCTCTTCTGCTTCATGCAGATAGTGAGCATAACGTTGAACATCACCCTCTAAATGCTCTGCTCGACACTCTAACTCATCTTTGTCCAACTTTAAACAGTAGTTATTCCCCTTGAGCTTTTCTAGTTTCCTTTCTAAGCTCTTAATGTAGCTACTTTGGTCCGTCATATCCTACATCCAAAAGCATAAGGGTAAAGGTTCAGAAATGATCTCAAGAATATAGGTCGAGTTATAGACAAATACTGGAATGAATAGAGTCAGTAAGCCTATAACATTCAATAGCAGAAAAATAGCTCAAAATTTTCGGTCTCAGAATGGCGTGAAAAATTTACTAAAAATCTTTCACATCAAGAATATGAATGGTACCAAGTTTGGTGCAAAAATACTAAGCCATTTGGAAATGAAAATTCCTCAAAGTTTCGAAAAGTTGGAAAATTTTACGGAAATGATGATATCCCTATCTAAACGATGGATTTTGGGCTTCGTCGGTGGTGCTAGAACGATGAATAGTTCTAGATTAGGTTCTCCTCGTCGAGAGCTTTCCAACGCCTACTTTTAATGGTAAAAATTCCTCCTGGATCAAAAGTTATGGCCGTTTGAAGTTTGCGCGAAAAACACCTCAACTTCTATGCCATTTTGCGAGGTCTACTGCATTTGCTTGCTGGAATACACTGTCTACTGCAATTCTGATGCTTCTGCAATCAGTCTGCTGCTTTTCCAGCATTGTCTGCTACATTCCGAGTCTACTGACTCAGTCTCCTGCCTTCAGACCTACTGGTTTCCTTCTACTGGTTCTGGGTTCGGCTACTGGTTTCCATCTACTGGTTCTGGTTTCGTCTACTGGTTTTGGCCTACTGATTTTTTTTTTTTTTTTTTTTTCGTTTCAGTAGTCTATTACAGTAGCTTATTTTCAGTTGTCTATTTTAGTAACCTTCAGAACTTATTCTCAGAAGTCTATAAGAACTTATTATTTCTAGTTCCTCCTCCCCAGATTATGAAACCCGGTTCTGCTCTGATACCACTTCAATGTCACGCCCTGGGACGGGGGTTGGTTGACACCGGCGATGCTCTCAAATATTACATTCGAAAACAACAAGCCTCAGAAGTACAGAATCTCAAAAACCAGTCTTTTATTCATAATACGAAATCAATCAATTGTCTGTTACAACTCGAATACTGATGTTTTACAGCGGAAATGCAAAACCAAATATTACAGTATCTTAACAGATGCAGCGGAAATAAAATAAACATAAACTGAGAACAACAGTCTTCATCACCAGCCCCAGAACTGGATCTGCTCCTCTTCTTCTAACATTTCTTCAGTACTCTTTTCTGAGATGGGTTTGGTGGGTGAGTGATATGATTGTCACTCAGTAAGCGGGGGTGGGAATAACTCCCAGTTTTCGAAATCATTTTATACAGAACAGTAATACGAAAATATACAGAAATTCTTATTTTCATAACAGAAATCAGTGTTCAGTGTTCAGAAATCAGTAATCGGTATTCAGTAGTCGGAAATCAGAAGTTTATCAAATAAGCACTGAGCACATTCGTGAATTTCATGGCTAAACTGATATCAGTCCCTTATATGTTCTCTCCTCTAAGGGGTGAGGCCAGTAATCAGTAATCAGTAATCAGTAATGTTCAGAATATATATTCCTACCATTAGTTCACTAAGTTTCAGTGCTTCGAAATCAGATAACTATATTTTGCTTTAAATCAGAAATCATCAAACAGTTTTCAAGCTAATTATACATAAGCCCACTTACAGTAATTTGCTAAAAGAATTTCGGTTGAGGTCTGGAAATCTGCTTGCCTTGCTACTGGATTTTACAGCTTCGAAAATGCACTCTCTTAGCTCTAATTTCAAGTGATACTCTCAAGATTTGTGTAACCCAATTCAGAGCTTTGAGAGTGTTATTTATAGGCAATTATTCTGAATATTAGCTTCCCATTAAATGGCCATAATCTGCCATTAACCACCTTTATTCCGTGATAAATGCTTCAGTTACAACTCAATAGCTGAATCAGTAACTGTCTGCTGGAATTCGCTCTTCTGCTGCTGGATTCGGTCTGCTGGATTTTGATCTGCTGGATTCTGGTCTGCTGGAAAATGCCATCTTCTGAAAATATGAGTTGCTGCTGGAATTGTTGGCTTCTGCTGAAATTGGCCAGCTGCTGCTACTGCTGGAGTTTCAGGTTCTCACACTGTCCTTCAAAAGTCGTGGATGAGTCATTTAACATAGCTGTGAGAAATGAAAGTCCTCCAATCACACAAATGGATTATTATAGCTGGCTCGATGGTTATCAGTTGCCATCATCAGATCATAAAGCTGGATTTAACATTTCCATTAATCAAGTGGGACCTACAGCAGAGTCTGTGGGAAATAATAGCAGTACAACGGGGATATCTAACTTCTCTTTCCCTGGGAAGAAATGTTCGGCGTTGCAAGTGCAGCATGAGAACCAGAATGGCCATCAGGATTATCAGTTGTCAGAAACTTTGAAGGCTTTTGCGGAGCAGCATCAACAATTTCAGAAAGGAAGTCAACAAGCAAGGCCTCCACAGTAGTATCCAGGACGAACTCTCCCCGATGGTCGCTTCTTTGTGTGAGATGAACGTGCAAACATAGATGATAAAGGTGATTTCTTCTATTCCGTGTCAATAAATTTTCATGGTTAATTTGCTTTATTTTCCTTTTTCACTTTTACAATTATTAGATTGTTTTTGTTAATATAATGCTATTATTTAAGGAAGTCGTTGATTTTTATTAATTATGGTTGTCACCAGTTTGCCTACAACGAATGTCCGTTGCTTGGTGAAAATATTTCGTCTGTGGCCTTTGCAGATTGGCTATTGTTAAGTTCTTCTGAGAGCATGAATGGTGTTGGAAATAAAGTTTTGATAGTTTGACAAACTAAGAGTTTAAATTTAATGGAATAACTGATCAAAGGAAAATGAACTTAAAAGACTAAAATCATACAACTGATAGTTGCCCATAGCTGAAGATTAATGCGTACATTATCAATGGCAACTAAAGCCAAATGAATCTTATCTACATCGAACTGATCAGTTGGAAACTAATAATTTGAGCAGAATCTGACTGACTGATCAGTTGAGAACTGATCAGTTGAAACAATCAGTTATGAACTTTCCAGCAGAGTGTTTTTAAGTTGATCTCTTAGCTGTATAACGTCATCAGTTGAGAACGACAACCGACAAATAGTAGAACAGACTACAACTCGTAGTGGAACACCGCATTTCAGAGTCTACAGTGTACAATTGTCAGAAGAATGTTGACGTGGCAATCAACGGCTATAAAGAATCAAATTGTATGTATCGTTACCGTTGAAAGAGATGTCTATAAATAGGCGAGAAGAGCAGTTGAAAACATAACAAGCTTCTATTCATCTTTCTGTTACGCTGCTCAAGAACATTCACAAGCGCACAGTTATCAGAAATATCAGTAGCATTCAAGGCTATATTTCGAGCTTAAATAGCACAAGTCATTTGTTGTATATTCATTCAAGTTGTGCTAAGATCAGCTCACGAACTGTAAGAATATTGTATACTAAGAGTTTCAATGTTGGCAGTGTGAAGTCCAAAACTGAAATGAGTCTATACAATCTTGTATTGATCAATTCTTTTAGTGAATATTCTATCTTTGTGATAGAAGGGGTGACGTATGAGGGATTAAATCTCCGAACATCCATAAACTCTTGTGTGTCATTTTATTTCAATTACATATTTTATCTTTCAGTCAGTTTACTTCCGCAACTGTTTTCTCAGTTAAACTGATTGTTATCGACTAACAAGATTTCCAGTTTCAGTTTTTAAAAAATGACATTATATTCTTCAAAAGCTACAAAACCGAAACTGTTTATTCAACCCCCCTTCTAAACACTTATTCCAGTAGTAGTTCCAACAAGTGGTATCAGAGCGCAATTAAATCTTTCTAAGAATAATTTCATTCACTAAACTGATTACCATGGCATCTTTCAATAAAATCCCTATGTTTTCCAGAGAAGACTTCAATGATTAGAAAATCATGATGCAGGCTCACTTATCTGCACAAGATGATGACATGTGGTATGTCATCACTGAAGGTCCGATGAAAATATTGAAAGCCAACACATGCCATCACCGATGGGGCACCTCATAGAATTAAAAAGCCCAGAGATGAATGGACTGCTGAGGATAAAAGAAAAGCAAATTTGGACAACGTGGCCAAGGATATATTATACAAAACGCTGGATAAAGTCACATTCAATAAAATCAAGATGTGTAAAACCAGCAAAGAAATATGGGAAAAGTTGATCCGGTTATGCGAAGGCAATGAGCAAACAAAGGAAAACAAATTATTGGTTGCCGTTAAGAAGTTTGACAACATAAAGATGAAAGCTAGTGAATCTATGCATGACTATGATGAAAGGATCAGTGGAATCATCAATGAGTTGAATGCAAAAGGTGTATTCAAATAAAGAAGTAGCACTGAAGGTTATTAGAGGACTTCCCAAGGAGTGGGATGTGAAAACTATGGCTATGAGGGAGTCGAAGGATCTCAACAAGATAGAACTCCACGACTTGTTTGCCAATCTTAAGGCTTACGAGTTTGAATTCCATACCAGAGAAGGAGAGCCTTCTACACCATCTGCAACAACAGCTTTAACTGCAGTCAGACTGGAGCCAACTGCTTCAGCTGACAAAACTGCTGATCAATTGAGCAATGGTGCAATGTCATTGTTTATCAAGAAATTTGGAAGATTCATGAGAAGGAATCAAGGAAGCTTTCAGAAGCAATTTCAGAAGAACCAGACTAAAGAAGAACCCTATGTGTGCTACAACAATGGTAAACCTGGTCACTTCATAGCTGACTGTTCTAAACCAAAGAAAGACAGTCGAGGGCCAACTGATAAAGGGAAGAAGTCCTATGATAACAGAAGAAGGACTAAGGATGAAAGGAAATCATCCAGAAAGAAGCATGAAGTGCTCTTAGGCGAAGTGAGCAAATCCAAATGGGCTGAAACTAATAGTGATGAATCAAAACCAGATAGCTCAAGCAGCTCAACTGAAGATGAAGAAGAAGTAAAATTTCTAATGACAGATGATGTCCAACTAAAATCAGCTAGCGAATAGGTATTTGATTTTAGCTCAACTTATTTTACACGAGAGGCACTCATTACCACCCTGCACGACATGGTAAGTGAGTATTAAAAAACTTTCTCGCTCATTCGAGAAAGTCAAAGCTGAGTGAAATGATCCCAAAGAAAATAAAACTGAAACTGGAGAATCAGTTGAAGTGTTGAATTTAAAAGGGGAGATCGCAAAGCAGAAAGCTGAACTGAATGAGAATCAAGTCGTAAGTAATTTTAAAACAGTCTGAAAGGAATACAAACTTGGAACAAGTCGTCAGTAATTTTAAATGAATGAGAATCGAAATTTCAAAACAATCTGAACGGATACAAACTTGGAACAAGTCGTCAGTAATTTTAACTGAAATGCAGAATGCTCAAAATTCAATTGATGATAAAACTGGTTTGAGATTTAAAAATCAAGTTGATTATTCTGCAAATGATGCTCAACCAAAGTTGAATAAAGGCAAAGGAAAATATATTACTTTTGTAAAATCAACTATGGAAAATGAATTTTCAGAGCTAAGTAAACCGGCTGTTCAAAAGATCGAAAGTAAGAACAAAAGGCAAAAGGTATGGTATTGGATATGGCTATGAGAGTTCAACTGGATCAGGTAACTGGTCAGTTAAACGATTCAGTTACAAAAGACAGTACTCTAGGAATGGCTATTACAATTACTAGAACCAAAAGCCAGTTCAGAAACGATATCAAATGAACAGTAAGTTGAAAAAGGACAAAAATCATATTGTCTCTTCCTCATTTCACACACCCAACAACCAAAAGCCTGGAAAAGTTATCTGGAACACTGCAATTGGAAGGTCAATTAGACTGATCTAAGTCTGGGTTCCTAAAGGACTAATCAGTTTAGGACCCAAATAAATAAAGGTACCAAAATTATATTTTGTGTGTGATTGCAGGAAGCAGGTATAATCAAAGAATCCACGTGGTATCTAGACAGTGGATGTTCAAGACATATGACAGGATATGCAAAGATGTTATCCAAACTGATTAAATACAATGGACCTATCATCAGTTTTGGGGACAACTCCAAATGTAAAACTGTGGGTAAGGGTAAGCTTATCCATGGTAACTTTACAATTAAAGATGTATTGCTAGTTGAGAATTTGAAGTATAACTTGATAAGAATCAGTCAGTTATGCGACAATAATTTCTCATCACAATTTGATAAACACACTTGTTCAGTTAGAAACTCAACTGATGAAGTCATTCTAACTGGCAATCGATGTGAAAATACATACAAAGTTAGCTGGACTTAGCATTCTTATACACCAGTTTGTTTCATAGCTTCTAAATCTTCTAAAAACTGGTTATGTCATAAGAGATTGAACCACTTAAACTTTAAATCTATTGCCTATATGAGTAACAAAAATCTTGTAACAGGCTTGCCCAAAATAGATTTTTCAAAAGAGAAAATTTGTTTAGCATGTCAGTTTGGTAAACAAGTAAGATCCTCATTTAAAAACAGAGGTTGTAAATCATCTTCCCGATGCTTAGAACTGCTGCATATGGATCTTTTTGGTCCAATACCAGTAATGAGTTTAGGGAGAATGAAATACACTCTGGTGATTGTGGATGATTTTTCAAGATTTACTTGGGTCATATTTCTAAAATCTAAAGACCAAACTGCTGCACAACTGATCAAGCTTTTCAAAAGATTATCAATGAAAAATCAGTTGAGATTGATCGAATCAGGTCTGATCGAGGGATTGAATTTATCAATCAAACTATTCAAATTTTTTAGAAAATACTGGAATTAAGCATGAGCTCTCAGCAGCAAGAATTCCTCAGCAAAATGGTGTAGCTGAGAGTGTAGCTGAGAGAAGAAACCAGACCCTAAAAGAAGCTGCTAGAACAATGTTTGCTGATTCTGGTATTTCTCAAAAGTTTTGGGCAGAAGCAGTAAACACTGCATGTTATACTCAGAACAGATCAATGATTAATAAAAATCATTTGAAAACACCATACGAGATCTGGCATGGACAAAAAAGTGTGGTTTCTTACTTCAAAATATTCGACTGCAGATGTTTTATTCTTGACAATGGCAAAAATCATTTAAAAGCATTTGATGCTAAATCTGCAGAGGGAATATTTCTGGGATATTCTTCAGTCAGCAAAGCTTATAGAGTTTTTACCAAGAGCACACTAAATATTGAAGAGTCTATACATGTTGTTTTTGATGAAACTGTACTAACTGATAAGCCAACTTATCCAATTGAGCTAGTTGAACGATTTACAGATATCAGTTTGGAGGATGATCATGAAGAATAAAATCATATCAATCGAAACATCTTTCAAACACCTTGTTACGCCTTAAACGCATACAAATCTCGAGGATGAGATTAATGTTTTTAATGCTGTAACATATCCCAAAGTTTTTGTTTTGATGATACCAAAACTTGGATTAAAAATGTACTAATGTTTTATATTGAGGCATGCAGGAAATTAAGAACAGGTTACGTTCGGAAGATCCGACATTCGGTTCGGACGGTCCGAAATTGTGCAATTCAGAAGCAAAATAGAAGCTGTTCGGAAGCTGCGAGGAGAGCGTTCGGACGTTTCGAAGACGTGATCGGACGTTCCGAACACAAGCAATCAAATCACTTCAATGCGGAGACAAATTGATATGACTGATTGATCGAGTAAGATTTCGGACGCTACGAAGGACATTTCGGACGCTACGAAGTGTTGAAGATTTCAAATCTCTGGAAACGCGGGAATGTTCGGACGGTACGAACTTGAGTTCGGACCTTCCGAAGCTGTTCACACACTGTCTGAAAGAACTGTTCGGAAGATACGAAGTTTGATCGGTCCCTCCGAAGCGCATGTTCGGACCCTACGAAGTCAAGAACGGACGATCTGAAGTCATCCCAAAATTACGGAAATTGATTTCAATCACATCGGACGTTCCGAAGCATAAACAGAAGATCCGAACCTTGGCGTCCAAGACTAGTATAAATAGGCCTTTGAGGATGCATTCTAAATCATCCCACTCCACTCTCTTGTCTCTTACAAAGCTTTCTACTATCTCTTGTGTGCGTTGATTAAAAGAGTTGTAATATCAAAAGAGTTGTAGAAAAAGAGTGAAAGTAATACTCTCGAGTGGGTTGTAAAGTTCGTGGCTATCCTTGGAGCCCTCAAGGCCAAGTAGACGCATCGAGGCGTGGTTGTAAAAGCTAGCTTGGAGCTCCTAAAGCCAAGTCGATATAGTGATACCTCGATCCTCATCGAGAAGGGGAGACGTAGACGATTCTTCGTCGAACTTCCATAAACATCTCTATCCCTCTTTACTTTACGCATTTACTTTACTACGCATTTATTTTACGCACTTACTTTACGCATTCATTTTATTTGTGATTGTCCCTCAAGTCTTCCGCTTGCAATTTTTGCAAACTCGTTTTAAAAACGCTAAAGGGCCTAAAAGAACCTATTCACCCCCCCTTTAGGTTCTTCAAGTGGTATCAGAGCAAGGTTTTTCAAAATCTTTTAAAATGGCCAATCTAGCAAGCGAGTATGCCCAAGGACAATCCACAAATCGTCCCCCTCTTTTCAATGGTACAAATTACGGATATTGGAAAAATAGAATATCTCTATACATCCAATCCGTCGATTACGACCTTTGGAAAATAACGGTGAAAGGTCCCTATATCCCCATGAAAACGGTGGATAATAAGGAAATTCCTAAGGGAATGGATGACTTCACCAAGGACGATATGAAACTTATCTCTCAAAATGCTAAAGCTATGAATATTCTTCATTGTTCTCTAGATATGAATGAATACAACCGAATCTCGGCTTGCACCTCCGCCAAAGAGATTTGGGACAAATTGGAGATTTGCCACGAGGGAACCAATCAAGTCAAAGAAACGAAGATAGACCTTCTCCAACTCAAGTACGAGACCTTTGAGATGGAACCCAAGGAGGATATCGACACCATGTTCCGGCGGCTCACCCAAATCATCAATGAGCTTGCCCAACTTGGTGAGAACTACCCAACTAAACAAGTGTGGAGGAGAGCCCTTCGAGCATTACCGGCGGAATGGGATGCAAAGCGCACGGCTATCATTGAATCCAACAAGGGAGATGCGGCATCCTACGACCTTGATCAACTTCATGGGACCCTAAAGACCCATGAACTTGAAGTATCTACCCGGAAGGAGACAAAGAAAGATGACGACAAAGTAAAGGCGAAAGGGATCGCCTTGACCAGTCAACTTGAAGATAGCGACGATGAAGAAATGGCACTCCTCACTAGAAAGTTCAAAAGATTCATGCGGAGTTCCAACTTCAACAAGAAAGACAAAAAGTTTGAGAAGGAAGTGACCTGCTACAACTGTCAACAAAAGGGTCACTATGCAAACGAGTGTCCCTCCAAGAAGAAGGCCGGCAAAGACAAGAAAAAGGCCCTTCTAGCCACGTGGAGCGACAGCGACAACGAAGAGGAGTCTACCCTATGCTTCATGGCGAAGGAAGATCATCTGACCGACTCGGATGACGACGAGGTACCCTCTTACGATGAATTACTCTCCGCTTACACTAGTATGTACAATAAGGCTAAGTCACTTAGAAATGAGAATAAACAACTTAAAACTGAACTAGAAGCTAGGATGCATGACAACACTAAGCTCAAGACAAACCTAAGAGACTTAGAGAAAGCCTTCAACAAGTTCAATGTGAGTAGCGGTAAACTAGAAAACCTCTTGAGCATGCAAAGGTGTAACTTCGACAAAGGAGGTCTAGGATATGAAAAGAAATCAGTCAACTTCGCTAGTCTTATCGCAAAGGCAAAACCAAAAACACCACCAACATGCACTTACTGTTGTAAGATAGGCCACATAAGACCTAAATGCAAGGAACTTAGACACCAACACAACAAGAATAGTTATTGGAAATGGATCCCCAAATCCCCAACTACTACTAACCCCAAAGGACCCAAAGAAACGGGTACCAACTATCAAACTGTATCTCAACCTTGTAGGGACAAAGGGGAGACAAGTCATCGAGCACTTGGTATCTTGACAGTGGATGCTCTCGACACATGACGGGAGAAAAGAAGTTGCTACAATCCATTCGACCAAAAGAAAAGGGATCGGTGACCTTCGGAGACAACAGCAAAGGGATCATAGAAGGCATCGGCTCAATAGGTATATCTAACTCTACTATTATTGATGATGTACTTCTTGTGAAAGGGCTTAAACATAACCTCCTAAGCATTAGTCAATTGTGCGATAGGGGTTATGAAGTCAAATTCACACCACACGATTGCACTGTATCACTCACAACTGACAAAACCATTAGTTTCAAAGGTTATAGAAGTGAAAATGTTTACAAGGTCGATTTAAAGATTTCATCTTTTTCAAAAATAAAAAGCCTTGTAACATTAAATGTTGATGACAACATTCTTTGGCATAGACGACTTGGTCATGTTGGGATGAGCACCATAGAAAAACTTTTAAAACTTGACCTAGTTTCCGGAATGCCAAAGCTGAATTTAAAATTAGATTCTTTTTGTGATGCTTGTCAACTTGGTAAACACACAAAGGAATCTTTCAAAAATAAAAATTTTGTATCCACTTCTATGCCCCTTGAATTACTTCACCTAGATTTATGTGGTCCCTCGAGGACAACTAGTCTAGGAGGAAAATCTTATGCTTTTGTCATTGTAGATGATTTTTCACGTTTTACTTGGACATTGTTTTTAGCCCACAAAAATGATGCCTTTGATCATTTCAAAATTTTTGTCAAAAAGGTTGAAAATGAGAAAAATCTTTTGATCAAACAAATCCGTAGTGACCACGGAACGGAATTTCAAAATGAAAATTTTTCAATTTTTTGTCAAAGCAAAGGCATTGGTCACAACTTTTCTTGTCCTAGAACTCCTCAACAAAACGGTGTCGTTGAGAGGAAGAATAGGACCCTAGTAGAGATTGCAAGGACCATGCTATGTGAGCATTCTCTACCAAAATATTTTTGGGCTGAAGCAATGAGTTCTGCTTGTTACATCATCAATCGCGTATCAATAAGGCCAATTCTCAAGAAAACTCCATACGAACTATGGAGAGGGAGAAAGCCTAACATTTCTTACTTCCGCGCTTTTGGATCAAAATGCTTCATCCACAACAATGGTAAGGACAACCTGGGTAAGTTCGATGCTAAATCGGACAAAGGTATCTTTCTTGGTTACTCTACTTCTAGCAAAGCATATAGAGTCTTTAATAAACGTACTTTACTAGTTGAAGAATCTATTCATGTCATATTTGATGAAACTAACCCTTGCTTGCCTAGAACTGTTGTTTCTGATGATGATGATATAGATATCCTTGGCGAAAAGTTGGAGTCCACAAGCCTAGATGATGTTCCTAAAGATCAAGAGGACGCACCTCTTCCGAAGGAGTGGACTACACACAAGGATCATCCCATGGACCTCATCATTGGTAGCCCATCGAAGGGAGTATCTACTCGCTCTTCTAATATGTGCAATTATCTTGCTTTTCTTTCTCACATAGAGCCTAAGAACATAGAAGAAGCTTTACTTGATGATTCTTGGATTATTGCTATGCAAGATGAACTAAATGAATTTAGAAGGAATAAAGTTTGGAATCTTGTACCTAGACCCACTGATAGACCTGTCATAGGAACTAAATGGGTATTTAGGAACAAGTTAGATGAGCATGGTACAATCACTAGAAATAAAGCTAGGCTAGTAGCTAAAGGATATAGTCAAGAAGAGGGAATTGATTATGATGAGACTTATGCCCCTGTCGCTAGACTAGAATCCATTCGCATGCTACTTTCTTTTGCTTGCTCTAGAGACTTTAAATTGTTTCAAATGGATGTTAAAAGTGCTTTTCTTAATGGTGATTTGAAAGAAGAAGTGTATGTTGAGCAACCTATTGGTTTTGAAGATGTGCACTTATCTGATTATGTGTATAAACTTGATAAGGCTTTGTATGGTTTGAAACAAGCTCCTAGAGCTTGGTATGAGAAATTATCTACCTTTTTGCTGTCTAATGGTTTTTGTAGGGGTAAAGTTGATATTACCTTATTTACCTTGACTAAAAATAATGATTTGCTGATAGTACAAATATATGTAGATGATATTATTTTTGGTGCTACTAATGAACACTTGTGTAGAGATTTTTCTAAGCTTATGCAGGATCACTTTGAGATGAGCATGATGGGCGAACTCAACTACTTCCTTGGTCTCCAAATCAAGCAATGCAAGGATGGTTTCTTTGTCAACCAAGGGAAGTATATCAAGGATATGCTAAAAAAGTTTGGGATGGAATCTTCCAAAGCCTCATCCACACCTATGAGCACGACAGTCAGACTCGACAAAGATGAGGGAGGTAAACCTGTTGACCAAAAGTTATTTCGTAGCATGATTGGCTCCCTACTCTATGCGACTGCTAGTAGACCTGACATTATGTTTAGTGTTTGCTTGTGTGCACGATTTCAATCATGTCCAAAGGAATCACACTTATTCGCCTTAAAACGCATTTTCAAATATCTTTCAAATACTCCAAATCTCGGATTATGGTATTCTAAGAACTCATTTTTCGATTTAAAAGCTTACTGTGATGCCGACTTTGGAGGATATAAGGTGGATAGAAAGAGCACTAGTGGAACTTGTTTCTTTTTGGGAAATTGCTTGGTGTCATGGTTTTCTAAAAAGCAAAACTGTGTTGCACTTTCAACGACCGAGGCCGAGTATATGGCTGCCGGTAGTTGTTGTGCACAAATTCTTTGGATGAAGTATCAATTACTCGACTATGGTGTTACTTTTTCAAAAATTCCAATCTTTTGTGATAATACAAGCACCATATGTCTAACAAAGAATCCAGTTCAACATTCTCGTACTAAACATATTGACATTCGACATCATTTCATTCGTGATCACATTGAGCAAAATGATGTTGAACTTCACTATGTTGACACCAAGAATCAAATTGCTGATATTTTTACAAAACCACTAGATGAATCTACTTTTATTCGTTTGCGTGGTGAACTTGGCATGATTGAGTTGTAAACACTAGTCGAATACTCTCGTACATATTTGTTAAATTGAGGGGGAGTATTATTAATGTGAGCATTATAATGTCGGATAATACAAATTAATTGTATTTATCCATAATTATGGCTCAACATTCATTTATGTGCTAAATATTTTAAAATTTAGGTGTTCCTCATCTTGGCTACTTCGGAATCCACCGAACGTGTTCGGATCGTCCGAACCGAGCCATAGAGAGTCGCGGGATGCGGATTCTTAGATTATGTTTTTGTTATTTTTGTTTATTTTATCTTTATGCATCATTGTATAAAAGACTTGCATTTATTAGTGGATATTTTACCTGTTTATTTGTCTCTCTTTATGCTTATGTCTTTTTGCTTATCACAAAAAGGGGGAGAATTTATTTGGTTAAAATTGCTGTTAATTGGTTATTAAATAAATTCGCCTTAATTCAACCTCTTAGACTTGTTATTTGATTAAGGGGGAGTTATTTAATAACCATTTCGATTATGTTGATTATTGTTATCTCATTTTTTAACCAAGTTTTGTGATCATCAAAAAGGGGGAGATTGTTACGCCTTAAACGCATACAAATCTCGAGGATGAGATTAATGTTTTTAATGCTGTAACATATCCCAAAGTTTTTGTTTTGATGATACCAAAACTTGGATTAAAAATGTACTAATGTTTTATATTGAGGCATGCAGGAAATTAAGAACAGGTTACGTTCGGAAGATCCGACATTCGGTTCGGACGGTCCGAAATTGTGCAATTCAGAAGCAAAATAGAAGCTGTTCGGAAGCTGCGAGGAGAGCGTTCGGACGTTCCGAAGACGTGATCGGACGTTCCGAACACAAGCAATCAAATCACTTCAATGCGGAGACAAATTGATATGACTGATTGATCGAGTAAGATTTCGGACGCTATGAAGGACATTTCGGACGCTACGAAGTGTTGAAGATTTCAAATCTCTGGAAACGCGGGAATGTTCGGACGGTACGAACTTGAGTTCGGACCTTCCGAAGCTGTTCACACACTGTCTGAAAGAACTGTTCGGAAGATACGAAGTTTGATCGGTCCCTCCGAAGCGCATGTTCGGACCCTACGAAGTCAAGAACGGACGATCTGAAGTCATCCCAAAATTACGGAAATTGATTTCAATCACATCGGACGTTCCGAAGCATAAACAGAAGATCCGAACCTTGGCGTCCAAGACTAGTATAAATAGGCCTTTGAGGATGCATTCTAAATCATCCCACTCCACTCTCTTGTCTCTTACAAAGCTTTCTACTATCTCTTGTGTGCGTTGATTAAAAGAGTTGTAATATCAAAAGAGTTGTAGAAAAAGAGTGAAAGTAATACTCTCGAGTGGGTTGTAAAGTTCGTGGCTATCCTTGGAGCCCTCAAGGCCAAGTAGACGCATCGAGGCGTGGTTGTAAAAGCTAGCTTGGAGCTCCTAAAGCCAAGTCGATATAGTGATACCTCGATCCTCATCGAGAAGGGGAGACGTAGACGATTCTTCGTCGAACTTCCATAAACATCTCTATCCCTCTTTACTTTACGCATTTACTTTACTACGCATTTATTTTACGCACTTACTTTACGCATTCATTTTATTTGTGATTGTCCCTCAAGTCTTCCGCTTGCAATTTTTGCAAACTCGTTTTAAAAACGCTAAAGGGCCTAAAAGAACCTATTCACCCCCCCCTTTAGGTTCTTCACACCTGAACCTGAAATTGTGGATCAATCAGTTGAACAGGAAGTCGTTCCTGAAAGTCAGGTTGTAGAGCAAACAAATGATATTCAGTTACCAACTGAAACAACTTCAACTGAAACTGAAACAGTTCAATTGCCTTCTACAACTGAAACTGTTCTGTTGCCAACAGAAGCAATTGCTGATACAACAAATGCTGAACTCAGATGGAAGAAATCTCACCCACCAGATTTGGTAATAGGTAATCCATCTGACCCAATAAGGACAAGGAATCAAATGCTTAACTTGTTCATTCATTCCGCTTTTGTATCGCAATTTGAACCAAAGAAAACTGATGAAGCTCTTGCTGATCCTAACTGGATAAATGCAATGCAAGAAGATCTAAATCAGTTTACCCATAACAAAGTCTGGGATTTAGTTCCAAGACCAGTTTGCGAACTATTATAGGTACGAAGTGGGTATTCAGGAATAAACTGAATGAAGATGGTTCAGTTGCACGCAACAAGGCAAGACTTGTAGCACAAGGGTATAGGCAGGAAGAAGGAATTGACTACGATGAAACATATGCACCAATTGCTAAACTGGAAGCAATAAGAATATTCCTCGCCTCTGCATCCTACAAGAACTTTAAAGTCTATCAAATGGATGTGAAGAGTGCCTTTCTGAATGGTCAGTTGCAAGAAAAAGTCTACGTTGAACAACCTCCAGGTTTTATTAATCACTCATTTCCTGATCATGTTTATCATTTGAACAAAGCATTGTATGGTCTTAAACAAGCTCCAAGAGCTTGGTATGAAACTCTTTCAAAATTCCTAACTGATCACGACTTTACTGTGGGATCAGTTGACAAGACTTTGTTCAAAATTTCCAAAGATTATCATATTTTACTTGTGCAAATTTATGCTGATGATATTATTTTTGGGTCAACTAACCCCAAATTATGCAAGAAGTTTGCTAAGTTGATGCAGGAAAAATTCGAGATGAGTATGATGGGTGAACTGACATTTTTTCTCGGTCTGCAAGTAAAGCAACTGGAAACTGGTACTTTCATCAGTCAAACCAAATACACTAAGGAATTGCTCAAGAAATTTGGTATGGAAACATGCTCGGCTGCAAGTATACACATGAGTTCATCAGTGAAACTAGACAATGATCAAGGGGGAATATCAGTTGAGGCGACA
Organism: Primulina eburnea; assembly: GCF_022965805.1. Classification (NCBI taxonomy): domain Eukaryota; kingdom Viridiplantae; phylum Streptophyta; class Magnoliopsida; order Lamiales; family Gesneriaceae; genus Primulina; species Primulina eburnea. The sequence goes on from NC_133103.1 coordinate 18,707,489, forward strand.
CTATACATAGGTTGAATAGGTTCATTATTGTACCTAACTGCTAGTCGTCCTCATTACTCTAAAGACTCCTCCTTCAATTTAGTTGGATATTCAGATGCAGATTATGCAGGATTTAAGCTAGATCGTAAAAGCACCAGTGGATCATATCGGTTTCTTGGAGATAGATTGATCTCTTGGTTCATCAAGAAGCAAACATCCATAGAAACTTCCACAACTGAAACAGAATACGTTGCTGCTGGAAGCTACTATGTTCAACTGCTATGGGTTCAGCAACAACTGAAAGATTATGGAGTTGAGACGCTAAAGAATCTCCCATATTCTGTGATAATACAAGCACAATTGCGATTACATATAATCCAGTTCTTGACTCAAGGACCGAGCACATTGATGTCAGGCATCACTTCGTCAGAGATCATGTTTTGAAGAAAGCTATCAGACTGGAATATGTGTCAACTGAACAACAAGCTGCAGATATCTTCACCTAACCATTATCAGAGACTAAGTTTTCTCACTTTTCTAATATACTTGATGTAATTTATTTATCTTAATCAGTCTTATGGTTGTTTTCATCAGTTGATTAATTATTCAGTGTGCTATCTTTCATTAAAATATTTATCAATTGGTTTCATTTAAGTGTCTCATCAGAATATTCATTAGATGTTGATCAACTGATACCAGTTAGTCTTTTATCAGTTACATTATTCAGTTCTTTAACCGTTTCTCAACTGATGTCAGTTAGTTTTTTATCTTTTGCCGTATTCAGTTTGTTATATATTTACCAACTGATATTGGTTTGTTTGCAGAAAGTAAAGAGACAACAATAAAATAGATAAACATTTCATTTATAATAAATTGAGCATACAAGTTTAACTTCTTTTTTAACAGCAGACCTCCATGAGGTCAACCAACCAGATATGGCCATCGTGGAAGTCTTCAGAAAGCTCTCTGAAATCGCGATGCGTTTCAGAGTCCATTTCTCTTTCTTCAGCATTAGTAGGTAGACACCTTCATCGGTGAAGATATCCACCTCATCATCAACGCGCCGGCGCTGACGATATTTCTTCAGTAGTGCCACCTGTTTGGAGGTGGCACCTGCTACTCCCTGCAAACTGAGCTGGAGATCTTGGAGTTTTTGCCAAAAGCGGAGAACTTTGTGGAAGACTTCATCTTCCATAGCAATCCTTCTTGTTTCGAAGCCGATTCATTGAACTCTTCAACCAAGTCAAGAACCTTTGAACTACTAGGACCTGTCATTATATCTAGGGATATATTTTTGCTAATGTAAACTAACTTTGTTGCTCTTATTTATAAGCGCAGGTTCAAGTCATCTGAAGAGACGTAATCATTAGCCTCGGCGCTTCATCTTCTGAAGCACAAGATTTATTACATTGTTTCTATCATTTTAAAATCTTCGTCCTTTTAATGCATTTATTTAGGGGGAATATCGATTTTAAGAAGTTAACTGAGAAGACAATAGTTAGTGAATTTTCATTTGAAAGGATTCAGTTTCACAACTGATCGTTCAGTTGATAATTTATCTAATCTTCTCATGTAAGTTAACTAATTAATTGTATTTTATTCCAAATCAAATGTTGTGACTGCTTATATTAGCATTAAAGTTGTCTTTCAATGACTAGTACTTTGAAACGTGGACTCATGTAAACCATCAAATTGTTACACATGATTTTACCACACGAACACACATTTTCAATAGTTAGTGAATTTTCATTTGAAAGAATTCAGTTTCACAACTGATCGGTCAGTTGATAATTTATCTAATCTTCTCATGTAAGTTAACTAATTAATCGTATTTTATTCCAAATCAAATGTTGTGACTGCTTATATTAGCATTAAAGCTATCTTTCAATGACTAGTACTTTGAAACGTGGACTCATGTAAACCATCAATTTGTTACACATGATTTTACCACACGAACACACATTTTCAAATCATTTTTTTCTGGACTGGCACGTGTCCAAAAATTTGAAAAGTCACCAACATATATCATCTTCCTCGCTTCAATTCAGTTCTTCTTTACAAGCACTTTCAGCATTTCCCGAGCAAAAATCTACCCACAACAGATCTTCTTTCTCGCAGATTTTAGCAATCAAATGGCAAACCAGATCCAACTCACCTCTTGAATGCAATGGCGATTGACTTTGACTCTATCTTCACTATGGAAGAGGAGGAAATCAAGAATATCTTTCTGAAATTGGAAGAAGCGGGTCTGAAGCAGTTTTTGGGATTATCTTCCCAGGAAATCTATGTGAAAAAAATCCAAGAACTCTACGCCACTGGCTATGTTACTCAAGAAGGACATATTGCATCGACCGTAAGTGGCCAATTACTGATTATTGAGGAAGAATTTTTATGTAATCTCTTTCATCAATCTTTCTGAGATAAAGACATATGATATTGAGGTAATGCAAACTACCCTTTCTGTTACTGGTCAGAAGATCAAAGTTTCTGATCCTAAGAAGGAACTGAAACTAGAAGTACAACTACTGGCTGATATTGTAGCCAAGGCAGGATCATTTGCTGCCCTCACTCTCGAAAAATTTCAAGCCATGACTGCTATAATGACTGGAAGGAAGATGAACTGGAGAAACATCATCTTCAATATTCTGAGGAACATGTTTTAAACTGCCAAACAGTCAAAAGGCTTTGCGGTGCAGCTCAGCCATGTGCTAAAAGTTAAAGGTTTGATGACTGATGATTCTGAGAAGTCATCGAAGATAAAAATTTTCAATGCCAAGTCTGTCTAACCGCCCAAATAGAAACTGGACATGTCACCTGAGCAGTTCATTAAGGTGAAGAAGGAAATTGGGACAGGAGCAGCTCCCAAATCAGTCAAGAAGGTTCGAAAGGAGATTAAAAAGAAAACAAATCAAGCGTAAGCTGATTGTCAGCGAAACCGAATCTGTGAAAACTCCTTCACCCAAAGTTGTGAAGAAACCACGTACTTTAAAAGCCAAGCCTACTACTGTTGTTGGGACAATCCCAACCGATAGATTGAAGCTGTCTGGAGCTGAACAGCCTATCAAGGCTGTCCCACTACAAGCAATCCCAACTGAACCCTCAACTGAGGATCAGTTGCCTTTATCCTCAGTTCTACCAAAGAAGAAGGTCACCAAATCTAGTGATAAAAAGAAACTTGCTGGAGTTAAGGCGCCTTTAATCACTATTTCTGGCTATACTCCTTTACCGTTTGCCAGACCAAAGGGGATAGTGATCCGAAAACAACTAGATGAAACCACTTCAGGGTTGAGTCTTACTCATGCCTTAACTGATCCCAAGGGCAAAGGGAAATTGCATGAAGAGCCCAGGAAAACAAATGCTGTTAAAACACATATAGATCTTATTTGGCAAGAGATCAATGATTTTGCAGAAGACAAGCTCAAGGCTTATGAACAATGGGTAAAATTCAGAACAGAAGTTTTTGCTAAGCAACTTCAGAAGAAATCCACTTTGAAAAGATTTGTTGACTTGGACAATCTCGTTCAGAAGGTAGCTAAGGCCCCTACAATCGTCCAAGCTTTGGAACGTAAGCATTATTTCTTCTACCAACTGAGAGTGAAGAGACTTCAGGAGATAGTTACTCAGTTGCGATTAAATTATGATCCAACTAGCCCGACTGCTTTCAATGACAAAGCCGTGTATGATCAGTTGGACTCTGATCTGATTACATTACAATGAAGATCAAGGACTGGGAAACAGGTTAAGAACTGATCATCCCAGCTGCCTCTCAAGATGTAACAGAGGAGGCAACTGAACCATCAGTTCAAGAACTTTCAAAAGAACCAGCTGCTGCTCCTTCTACATTAGTTGCTCCTTCATCCTCATCTTTAGAACCTCTATCTTCTAATGTTGATCCACCGCATTATTCTGAAGCTGATTTATATTTGGCAAATCTAGATGAAGTAATCAAATCAGTGACCTCAGATATTCAGCTGGACTCTACTAGATCAGTTGAAGATGCAACTGAGAAAGCTGATCAAGCTATCATTTCTGAAGAACCAGCTGAAGAAATCTTGTTTGAACAACCTACAGAGTCAGTTTAGTCAGAATTTGTGACTGAACAAGCAATTTACTAGCATATTGGAAGATCAATCGGCCAAAATAGCCATGAGCGGCTACGATATTATAAGTTTCTTCATCCTGGCCGAATCTGTAACCTTCAAACACGTTCAACAAAAAAAATCTTTTTTTCCGATTCGGTTTTCCCAAACCAAACATGAATCTTTCGATTCATTTGGCTCTGTACAACCAGTCATTCAAACAACTGAAGAGGATCAACTGCATTCAGTTCCGACTGAACTGCCAATTGAAGATCCAGTTGTTGAACCAACTTTAGAATCAGTTATTGAGCCAATAAAAGAACCTTCTAATTCTTCTGCTCCTCTATATGTCTCTTCTCCTCCTCAGGTACCTACAACTGAAGAAGTTTCAGAAATAGCTGTGCATGAAACAGAACAAACTGACGGCGCTATGGTTGTGTTTGCTTCACAAGAAAGGGAACAGATTCCAGAAACTTCCGGAGCCATGTCTCCCAGAATTTCAGACTCTGATGCTCTATTTGAAGAACTCCAAAACGTTCCATCAAATCTCGTCAGTATGATGAATGTTATTTCTGCTATTCAATCCACTCAGCTGGCACATACCCTGAAGCTAAATTCAAACTATGAATTTACAACAGAGAGACTGGGTCAGCTTAACAGAAGTGTGACTGATCTCTTTCTACAGATGAAAATATCAAGAAAGACAGGTTTTCGACTGAATCTCACTTCCAAACTCAAGCACTTGTCGGCAAGCGATTTGAACTTCTTGAAGAAAAAGTCAATAAAAGGATAGATCTGCTACAAAATATTATGTTGAATGTCGTATCAGATATTGCAGCAGATGTCCGCATTTTAACAAGAAAAATGGATGTGATTGACAAAAAGGGAGAAGTTATGAAAGAAACAGAAGAAGAAAAAGGGAAGAAGAAGAAATGAAGATCAACTGATTTCAGTTCAATTGTTGAAGATTCTTTATTCTTTATTCTTTGTACGAATCTGTACATTAGAAGAGTTATTTTATCTACAATAAAATCAGAGTTCTATCTTAAGTTCTGCTGATCAGTTCATACATTACAAGTTTTGTCAAACACCAAAAAGGGGGAAATTGTTGGAAACTAAGTTTTGGTAGTTTGACAAACTAAGAGTTTAAACTTGTTGGAATAATTGATCAAAGGAAAATGAGCTTAACTTACTAAAATCATACAACTGATAGTTGCCCATAGCTGAAGATTAATGCGTACATTATCAATGGAAACTAAAGCCAGCTGAATCTTATCTACGTCGAACTGATCAGTTGGAAACTAATCAGTTGAGCAGAATGTAACTAACTAATCAATCGGGAACCGATTAGTTGAAACAATCAGTTATGAGCTTTCCAGCAGAGTGTTTTTCAACTGTACACGTCATCAGATGAGAACGACAACCGACAAATAGTAGAACAGACTACAACTCGTAGTGGAACACCGCATTTCAGAGTCTACAGTGTACAATTGTCAGAAGAATGTTGACGTGGCAATCAACGGCTATAAAGAATCAAATTGTATGTATTGTTACCGTTGAAAGAGATGTCTATAAATAGGCGAGAAGAGCAGTTGAAAACATAACAAGCTTCTATTCATCTTTCTGTTACGCTGCTCAAGAACATTCACAAGCTCACAGTTATCAGAAATATCAGTAGCATTCAAGGCTATATTTCGAGCTTAAATAGCACAAGTCATTTGTTGTATATTCATTCAAGTTGTGCTAAGATCAGCTCACGAACTGAAAGAATATTGTATACTAAGAGTTTCAGTGTGGACAGTGTTAAGTCCAAAACTGAAGTGAGTCTATACAATCTTGTATTGATCAAATTCTTTTAGTGAATATGCTATCTTTGTGATAGAAGGGGTGACGTAGGAGGGATTAAATCTCCGAACATCCATAAACTCTTGTGTCTCATTTTATTTCAGTTACATATTTTATCTTTCAGTCATTTTACTTCCGTAACTGTTTTCTCAGTTAAACTGATTGTTATCGATGACAAGATTTTCTGTTTCATTTTCTTACAAAACTGACACTATATTCTTCAAAAGCTACAAAATCAAAAGTGTTTATTCAAACCCCCTTCTAAACACTTATTCCAGTAATAAACCGATCCAACAAATGGTCTTAGAGTCTAGCAGGCACCTGCTATTGAACAGGTTTTTCTGCTTATTTATGTATGAGTGCGTCTGTCTGTCCATCTCTCTTATTGCATGTCATTGGCATATGTGCTTTCAATAATTGATGATATTTTGGGCAATTATTTTAATAAATATTATTGTGGAAGTAATTCATTGATGAACAGAACACTATATCTCCTGTCTCTGGAGAGTTCTACTATGGTTCTTTGAATATCTAGAGAAGGAAACCAGTTGGTTGGAGTAGACATGGAGACTTTCACTTTGAATTCATCTTATGCGCCGTTGAAAATATGAACATGTATCTAAAGATCATTGCATTGATGCAAGGATCAAATTGAAATTTATGTATAAACATATATAAAGCTGCTAGTTGTTGAGGAAATACTCGGGAACCTGCACGGATGTAGTTTATACGCTTGTTACTTCTGTTGGCTCAATTATATTTTGTTTATTTTGTCTTTAGTTGCTCTTTAAACTAAACCATATTCCTTTTGATTTTTAGATCATGCATTCTTTTTCAAGTTTTACATACATTTATGGTTCTCTTAAAATGTATCTTTTTCGGTGCATATGCAGCTTGTAGCCACTTTCCAACTTCTGTGTAAAACGGTGAAGTTATTGATAAGCTTGATTGCCTTGTCTTGTTGGATAAGTTCAGGGTAAGCAAACCTTCAAGGATATCAAAATTCGCCAACAATCTTTGTTGTTTGGATGGAATTAAGAGAAATTGTGCTATAATCGCATTTTAGCCGGTGAAGATTCTTGGTATGAAGTCCTTGTACTTAACTTGCACGCCAACCTCAAGCTCTCTAGTGTCTACGTAGCTGTCAGTTATCTAGCTTGCCTTGAAATTCTATTTTCAAATATTCTATGTCAACGGGAGTATTTCGTGCGTGTTATATTTGATTTAGTATATCACATGAATGTTAGGTAGTATGTGACTATATAAGTGTCAAAGGGACTCCAACTTTCGTAGTCTTTTCCCCCCAATGTATATTGATTGGTTACTGCGAAGACATTGCTAGTGATTATATTTGTGTATTGATATTACAATTTGCATATGTGTTTCTTAGTATTGAGGTTTCAGTTGGCTGGTATGCTAGTGTTTAAACTTGAACTTGCCATCACAGAATGGTCATATTGTGATTTTCTTTTTTATTATTTTTTGATTGTATAACTCTTTCATTCTGTAGGTAATCCCTTAATAATTTCCATTGGCGAGCAAATATATTTCAAATCTGATATTAAAATTTCATCCGAGTAAATTTGGCCCAAGAGGGCAATCCTAGAATGTATAAGTTAAAACTCACTGTGGCAACTTATCTTTTACAGATGAATGACATTTGTGGCTGCTGCGGTGTTTCCTATATCTTTCCCAGCTCAAACCAGGTCCAAAAATATACACAAAGAACAAATAAATAATACAATATATGCAACGATGATAAGATTTCACAGATGGGGTCGATTAACTTTCATGTGTCTTCAGCAAAAACTTTAAAAATATAATCACGAAAACGCCTTGAGTATTGTCTCGGATCAACAGCTGATATCGAGTTGGGGTCGTATTGGATGGACTTATAAGCATGCTCAAGTTTCTTGGTTATGTCGTAATCTTGAAGAATGTCTATGATTCCAAAAAACATTATTACATCATAGTATTCTCCAGTTGGTTCTCCTACGAGTTGAACTTCACCGTCATTCCTTCTTTCAGTTCTTTCCACTCTTACAGGCATGTTAATTCCTAATTTTATGCTAGCCCACCTGGGAAAAAAGTTTGCCTTGTAAGGTATCGGCACTTGAAACTAATAATGTGACGATGAAAATGGAAAGTATTATCAAAATTTGTTACCCTTCAGGATCTAGAAACAATTGATCTACATCTGCTCTAGATAAACGTGGAACTGATTCGGTTTCTGAACCTCCATTATCTGCACCAGATGGGAAATTTGATTTATTGGTTATTGCAACGTTATATCTCGAGGTCAATTGTGAATAATCAAGAAGGAAAAGGAATATTACAATGGCAATAATGATAGACAAGTTAAGTAATTACCGACAGGTGTTCTTGCACCAGAAGGAGTATGATCATCATTTGATGCTTCTATGAAATGAAGACCAACTAGGAGGCTATAGTCCATAATTCTCTCCTGTTCAAGAAACTCACAGTCCTTGTCAGCTTGCCTGCAGGGGAAAAAATAGTTTCATTTTCTTGAACCAAATGAAAATTATAGGACATGCTATGTTTTTTTAATGCTAAAAGTTGTAGTTACTTTTCCTTCTTCCAAAAAAAAAAAAGAAGAATAGCAAAGAGAAGGGCTTGTCTCATCCTTTTCTAACGTATTGGCTTAAATAGGGTATTACCTTCGAAATTCTTGAAACCATGTCTTTTGGAGACGGAAGATGAAGTTGAGATCGAGATCCTTGAGTGTTGTAGTTGCATCAATCTCTGATTCTGGTTTATCAGTCAATCTCCCAAAAGTCGAGCCTTTCAAGTCGTATCTTCTGTGGATCATATATTCAGAACAGAAGAGATTTCCCATGATGATGAACCGTACCTAAACCATGAAGCATGTTAAGTCTTTCAAGATATATTAAAAAGCCTAACGTAATATGTTTTCAATCTTACCTTCTTCTGTGCAGGTCCATTCAACTTGACACAGTGCAGGCCAAAATATTTTGTCACTAGGGTGTTCTCAAATGCTCGAACATGATTATAATATGCATTTAACATCCTCAGAAGAACCTGAAACATACGGTATATGCATAAACAAGAATACTTCTTTTGTGTTGGATGGAATTTTAAGTCAGGGAAACAAAGAGAAGTCTCACTTTTACTTCTGCCTTTTTCATCGTCTTAATCATGTAGCGATCATCATTTGTTAAGTAAAAGAAGCTCCCACTTTTTCCCGGAGAGGAAAGTTCTCGTAATGCATCGTCCCCACATATTGATAACATGTAATCTGCTGCATCCACCTTGAACAACATCCTCAAAGTCCTGCATGAATTTATCATTCTATGTTTAGAATCCAAGATTGCTATTCTCAGCTATAAATTGTGTTTTTACCTAAACACTTTTGGGCAATAATCCTTCCATCTAAACTCACAGGACTGGTGTGGAGGAGTAATCTTGGAACCTTCCGGAGGAAACTTTGTCCAATATTTTTCCTTGGGGTCAAAGGCAGACGGCTTCAAATCCAATGATGGAGGTGGACCAGGTCTTCCGACCGAATGCCTGCACATCACCATGGATAAATAGAATCATTGTATCTTTCAAGAATAAATTTCAAGAACAATTACTAAAAGCCGAGGCAGGCCCAACTGGGGAGAGTTATTTCTGAAAGCCCCTAGATATGGTAAATTACCTGATTCCCAGCTGCAGATTAAGCATAAGATCGTAATTCCTATGCCCTTTACATATTGTCTCCCCTTGTCTCTTCACCACTTTCGGTATCCTGAGTGGACTGCCTCGAGTACTCATACCCTCAACAGGTAAACCGGAGAAGGTTTCATCACTGTCATTTCCCGCTATTGCACCCCTGTCAAGAACACCGGCACTGCAATGATAAGGAGAAGCTCCATCCGACAAACGCATCCTAGCCATATCCTTATCTACAGCTGCATCTATTCTACCATCAACAGACATCCTTCTCGGCTTAACACTCGATTCTGTGCCCTTAGCAGACCTCCAAACCGCGAGCTTCTTTTGCGATGGCCATATAGGGACCTTTTCTGCAGGACAAACCGTACAATCCTTCAAATCATTATTAAATACTTCTTGAGGATCCCATTCAAGATTTCCCACCACTACTGATCCTGAGGGATAGTAAGTCCCATTCTGTTCTTTAGCATCCTTGCTCCAATATCCAGTATAAAAACTTCCGTCCGGCCATCTAAACGTCCCATTTCCTTTCGGATATCCATCCTCCCAGTTTCCTTCGTACAAATTCTCGTTAGTCCAATATATTGTCCCCTTCCCGCTGATCTTCCCATTTTTCCATTCTCCAACATAATAAGTCCCACTCTTCCATAGATATTTACCATTTCCTTCTTGCGAACCACGGCTCCATTCGCCTTCATAACTGTCACCATTAGCATACTCCTTCAAACCAAAACCATGCTTCAGATTCATCACCCATGAACCCCTGTACATTCCCCCATTGGCCCCAGTGTACGTCCCTTCTCCATCCATAAAACCACTCTTGAAATTTCCTTGGTATGACGCGCCAGATGGCCAACTAAATGTGCCTTTTCCCATTGTTTTTCCTCGAAACCATTCTCCCACATACATACATCCATCCGTCCACCAGTATTTCCCGTGCCCATGTGGGAAATTATCGGCCCAAAAACCGTTGTAATAGTCGCCATTCGGTAGAAATCTTTCTGCATGATACACTTCTCCACTTGCATGGCCATCTTCTTGATCCTCATTTTCTTCCTCAACATTATCTACTGCATAAGATGTGCCGAATATCGTGTTGGCACGTTTCTTGGCTGCAGCCTGTGTTTTACGCACTGTCGCCTCCCACGCCTTCATGGCTAGGCTAAAAATATCTCAAAATGACAGAATATATTCATTAATTTGAATCAAACAAACCAAGATATAAGTTTTATTGAAATATAATCTCCATTCTTGTTGAAGAATTTGTCATGCAAGTTAAGGATAGATAGATTAAGATCGGCAAACAAACAATCTTTCATTCTCTTTCATTACCCTTCCTTTCTTTTTCCTCCCTTTGTGGAGAGAAAATGGAAACAATGAGGCAAACAATCTAAGCCAAACAAAAAGAAAAGAAAAGAAAAGAAATTCTCGACCTCGTGTATATATATATATATATATATATATATATATATTATATGTCCCCTTTCTTGCTACATTTGCATAAGTTGTGTTTATGTAATGGAAATCCTTTTTTTTTTAAAGAGACCCTTTGATCGTTGTTTCATTTGGATTTATTTGGTCAAAAAATCTCACTGTACTATGTTTAGACATTGATTGTTCTCTGACAGCCATAACATAGAAATTTTTATGCACATTATCTTATAAAATTTAAGATGAAGACTTCGTTAATCGAACGTTAACATCGCTTCAGACATGAAGGCCACCTTACATTTGGCAAGTTCAGAGAATTTAGGGTCTAAACATAGCAACACAGACACAGCTTTTTACATATGTTACACAGATCAACAACTCATTTCGATGCAATGCCGTAAAATATTACAAGTTGTATGTATTGTTATATTCAACGTGTTCTATGACATTTATTATTGTAGGCTAACATCACCAATTATATCAAAAACCTATACAATGCATTTATTGCTTGGCATCTTAGAAGAATGATTTGTATCCAAAATTCATCGAGAAGAATAATTCAAATGTAACTCATGATGTCGACAACACCGATCGATCAGGCGAAGTACGCCGCTTGGTAATTCCACCATTCACACATCCAACGACAAAGAAAATGTATACTCGTCCACATCGTAGAGAGAGAAATTTGGACTAGAAATCGTAGCAATGAGAAACAACATGTACACATAGGTATTGTTTGGTATGCATGATAAGGTGTGATTGATTTTTAGTCATTTATTTATCATGTGTTTAGTGTGCATGATTAAGATTGCGATAGGTCCGTTCAGCCCGCACCCAACCCACATTGTATGAATTATTATCATCTTGTTAGTGATTATATAATTATTTGGGGGAGAATGGATGGTGTTTGATTAATTTAAATTTTTCTTTAATATCCTAAAGTTTAAATAATTATAAATTTCAAAAAAAATAAATAATGTTTAAATAAAATTTTAAATTTGACTAATATTATAAATAATTTAATTATTATTCATCAGATTTTTATTATTATAATATTTTTAACCATAATATTACAATTGTTATTAACCATTATTTAATATTCAAATTTGTATTAATATTTTAATTATCACAATAAATGCATATTTATGTTATTATCAAAATTTAATAATTTTCTATAATATTAATCGATTTTTTAGTTTTTTTCGGAAATTGGAATTAATGAAAATTTAATAATTAATAAAATATTTTAATTCTATTTATAATTTTTTAAATCAATTTATTCTAGAAATTTTATTTATTTAATCAATCATTTTAAGAATATATTACTAATTAATATATGATGAGGGTATTTTAGTAAATAATTAATAAAAATAATCAAGTAAGTTAAAATCATGTCAAACATTATATAATTTATCATAGTGTGTTGTTTATCATTACTTTTTATTTTATAATCACTCTTATTATATATCATTTACTTATCCTATCACACGAACCAAACGGTTATGTGTTTACCAATCTTGGTGCACAACCTGACATGTATAGGATTCATTTGCGAAAGAGAATAACATAAATGGACCAAGTGTTAAAATTGGATTATCAGAATTTTAATAAGCTATATCCAGAAATGTTAGATCATGATAATCCCTCTCCTCGGGGTTATAGAGTACATAATTTTACTTTATTCTCAAGAGGAGATGGGCAATCTATAATGTAGAATATTGCAAGATTTACAAGAAAAAACTCTTGTCTTGGTGTATAACACTGTTTCACACTCTTGAATCTTTAGGTACTTCCTCACACACAAGATGATCTTCGGGATATATGATATTTTCACTTACTCTTTTCTACACTCCCAGAACTATTTATATCTCTTATTCTTGACTTGTAAAAATCACATTAGTGATATGAAGGACTCGAAGTAAATCATGTACGTGAAAAGTGTGAGATTCAAAAAAACAAGTTCCTATATGTGAAATAGGCAAACCCGATCCATAACCGATAAACACTTTACCTCCACCAGTGTGCTCATATCCAATGGTGAGATTGGAAAGGTCATTGGTGAATGGTGAAAAGCTCCTGAATCAGGGAACCACCACTCCTCATTGAGCTCTTCCTATTGTCTCATAGCCATAGTAGCAGTGGGAGAAAACTGATTCTCTCGCATGTGAGGCGGAGTAGCAAACTGAAAAGAGCTAGAGTTTCTATGATGCGGAACAAAGAATTTATAAAATTGATAAAAAGATTTTTCTGCAATATGATTAAAATAGCCACAAATTGGCATTTGGGGTGAGCAATGCCATTGTTCCAGCTTTTCCGACCACCTTTGAAGGAGCGGCCATGGCCAAGGTCAGGGGAGCTTTGATAAGAATTCTCACGGCCTTTCAATTGTGAGAAAATGGTAACATTGATAATAGGCATCGCACTATCGGTATTGATATTGTAAGAGTCAATGCGCCCTTCATGAGTCGGAAGCAGTGCACTAGCATCTGCAAGGGATAAAATATCATATCTGGGGGTAATAATATGAACTACCACCGATTCATAATCCCGACTCCTACAAGAACATAGAGGACATGGTCTTCTTCAGAGATAGGGTGTGTTGGAATAAATGCTTAGGATTGCTAAACAAGTCTAAGTTTGATTGAGTCAAGATTGTTCCTCATTCTTAGGAGTTGGTTGGGGTGTGCTGTTCATTTTTTCATGGCCATTTTTAGGATTAGTCTGTTAGTGATTTGTTATTTAAATTGTAATGCATTTCCACGTAAAGGTGTGTTCTGATTTCCCTTCAATAAACAGCATCTAATTTTAGTATTTTCTCTTCTTTCTTATTTTAATTACCAACAATCTGGTATCAGAGCACTCTTCTTAAGGGACCTGTGTGTGAGTTTGAGCAATTATGGAGATCGAAGCTAGCTTTTCTTCAGTTGCTCCACCGGTGTTTGATGGAGATAACTACCAGACCTGGGCAGTGCACATGGAGACATACCTGGAAGCTTTGGATCTCTGGGAAGCAGTGGAAGAAGACTATGACATTTCTCTTCTCCCGGACAATCCCACTGTGGCACAAATTAAAGCACAGAAGGAGAAGAAGACAAAGAAGTCCAAGGCAAAATCCTGCTTGTTTGCTTCAGTTTCCTCCATGATCTTCACTCGTATCATGTCATTAAAAACGGCAAAGGATATCTGGGATTATCTCAAAACTGAGTATAAAGGAGATGAAAGAATTCGAGGGATGCAGGTACTGAACCTAGTTCGTGACTTTGAGCTGCAAAAGATGAAGGAGACAAAAACCATAAAGGAGTATTCTGACAGACTACTCAACATAGCAAATCGTGTCAAGTTATTGGGTTCTTTTCTGGAAGATTCAAGGATTGTTGAGAAAATCCTTGTAACAGTGCCTGAAAAATTTGAGGCTACCATCACTAATTTAGAAAACACGAAGGATATGTCAAAGATTGCTCTGGTAGAACTCCTAAGTGCTTTGCAAGCACAAGAGCAGATGCGTGTAATGAGGCAAGAAGGAGCCGTCGAAGGAGCTCTACGAGTCAAGCATCAAGATGACGAAAAGAATAAGAGGCCTATCAGTGGACAAAGCTCTGCACCTGGGAACAGATGCATAATTGGAAATAAAAGATCAGTGGCAATGAAAGATTACCCTCCATGTCAACATTGTGGCAAGAAAGATCACCCTCCTTTCAAGTGCTGGAGAAGACCAGATGCAAAGTGTACCAAGTGCAATCAAATGGGACATGAAGCTGTCATTTGCAAAAATAAAAATCAGCAGCAAGGAGATGAAGCACAAGTGGCAGATCAAGAAAAAGAAGTCCAGCTTTTCGTTGCAACCTGTTCCACGAGTCATGAAACAAGTGAAAACTGGCTCATTGATAGTGGCTGTACTAATCATATGACACATGACAGGGAGTTGTTCAAAGAATTGAAGAGCACCGAGTCTGAGAAAGTAAGAATTGGTAACAGTGAATATATTGCAGTCAAAGGAAAGGGCACCGTACCCATTGCAAGCTGTTCAGGAACCAAGTTGATCACCGATGTTCTCTATGTACCAGATATTGATCAAAACTTGCTCAGTTTTGGTCAAATTAATAGAGAAAGGATTCAAAGTGATGTTCATGGAGAAGGCTTGTGTGATAGAGGATGCTACTGGCCAAAAGATGTTTGAAGTTAAGATGGTAGGGAGGAGCTTCTCACTCAATCCAATGCAGCAGGAACAATTAGGTTTTCTAACCAAAGAAAGCCTCTCAATGGTGTGGCACAAGAGGCTCGGGCACTATCACCACCAAGGGCTACTGCAAATGAAGTCCAAAAATATGGCAATTGATCTTCTAGAATTTGATGATCACATATCAACCAGTAAGGCTTGTCAATTTGGAAAGCAAAACAGAAAGTCATTTCCTAAATCAGCATGGAGAGCCACCTATAAGCTGCAATTAGTCTACATAGATGTTTGTGGACCTCAGAGAACTCCCTCATTAGCTGTTAGTCGATATCATGTTGCTTTTATTGATGATTTCACTAGAATGTGTTGGATTTTTTTCATAAAATTCAAATCAGAAGTGGCTGGAGTATTCTCGAAGTTCAAGAAGATTGTGCAGAATCAAAGTGGCAACCAAATTCAAATATTGAGGACTGATAATGGCAAGGAGTATACCTCAGAAAATTTCAATGCATTTTGGGAAGAAGCTGGCATTGAGCATCAGTTAACACCTCCTTATACTCCGCAACAAAATGGAGTTAGTGAAAGGAGAAACAAATACATCTTAGAAATGACTAGATGTATGTTGCATGAAAACAATCTACCCAAACAATTTTGGGCAGAGGCAGCTCATACTGCCGTGTTCTTGCAAAATAGACTACCAACAAAAGCAGTCAAGGATCAGACACCTTATGAGGCTTGGTATGATCATAAACCATCTCTAAGTTTTCTCAAAGTACTTGATTGTTTGTGCTTCACTCATGTTCCACAAGTCGAGAGAGACAAGTTAGACAAAAGAGCACTTCCAGGCATCTTTATCGGCTACAGCACGGTTGCGAAAGCTTATAAAATTTTCCAACCACAAACTAAGAAAATTTTTATAAGAGAGATGTTCATTTCGTGGAAGATGAAGAGTGGAACTGGGATGAGGCTAAGAAAAATGACCAAAATGTAGCAGATCTACAGCATAAGTTTTATGTTTCAAGCACTGATGAAAATTCGCAGAATGAGATGATGGATGATGTTCCTGTAAGAGGTACTAGATTACTCACTGACATTTATGCAAGGTGCAATGTATCCGTGTGTGAACCTGAAGATTTTGAATCAGCAATGAAAGACAAGAATTGGATGGCTGCAATGAAGGAGGAGTTGTCCATGATTGAGAAAAACAAAACACGGGAGTTGGTTGATCGACCCCAAAATAGGAAGGTGATTGGAGTTAAGTGGGTGTACAGAACCAAGCTTAATGCAGATGGCTCAATCAACAAGCATAAAGCAAGACTTGTGGTGAAAGGATATGCCCAAGTTTTTGGTGTGGATTACTCAAACACCTTCGCACCAGTTGCTCGTTTGGACACAATAAGGCGTTTGCGTGCTATAGCTGCTCAAATGAATTGGAGAGTGTATCAGCTTGATGTAAAATCAGCATTTTTAAATGGCATTTTACAGGAAGAAATTTATGTTGAGCAGCCTGAAGGCTTTGAGAAAAAGGAAAAGGGTGACAAGGTATGTCTCCTCAAAAAGGATCTTTATGGGTTGAAACAAGCCCCAAGAGCTTGGTACAACAAGATAGATGAACATTTTCTGAGCTTAGGTTTTAAAAAAAGCCTGTCTGAGACCACTCTTTATGTCAAACATCAAAGTAATGATGTTTTGATAGTCTCACTTTATGTTGATGATCTTTTGCTGACATGAAATAATGCACAACTGGTTGAGGACTTCAAACAAGAAATGATGAAAGTTTTTGAGATGACAGATCTTGGGTTGATGACCTTCTTCAGGCTGAGCATGAAGTCTTCATTTGTCAGAACAAGTACGCCAAGGATATTTTGAAGAAGTTCAAGCTTGAAGAATGCAAGGAAGCAAGCACTCCTATGAATCAAAAGGAGAAGCTGTATAAGGAAAATGGAGCTGATAAAGTTGATGAAGGATATTTCAGAAGTTTGATTGGTTGCTTGATGTATCTTGCAGCAACACGTCCTGATATTTTAAGTGCTATAAGTATCTTATCTAAGTTTATGCATTGTGCAAGTGAATTTCATTTCAGGGCTGCCAAAAAAATGATTCGGTATGTCAAAGGTACAAGTGATTTCGGTGTTAAATTCACAAGAAGTAAGGAGTTCAATCTGGTTGGCTTCTCTGATAGTGACTGGGGAGGTTCCATTGATGATATGAGGAGTACCTCAGGCTACTGTTTTACTCTTGGAGCTAGTATTTTCTCATGGAGTTCCAAGAAGAAAGAAACCGTAGCTCAATCCACTACTGAAGCAGAATTTGTTGCTGCAACAGCTGCTGTCAATCAAGCTTTGTGGCTGAGGAAGATTTTAATGGATCTCAATCTGGAGCAGAAAGAAAGCACTGAGATTTTTGTTGACAACCAAGCTGCCATTGCCATTTCCCATAACCATGTGTTTCATGGGAAAACTAAACATTTCAACATAAAGTTATTTTTTCTAAGAGAAGTGCAGAAAGAAGAATTTGTGACTTTGGTTTATTGCAAATCTGAATATCAGTTGGCAGATTTGCTTACAAAGCAACTTCCAGTAAACAAGTTGAGTTTCTAAGGCAGAAACTTGGTATTTGTAGCTCCTAAAGCAAGGAGGAGTGTTGGAATAAATGCTTAGGACTGCTAAACAAGTCTAAGTTTGATTGAGTCAAGATTGTTCTTCATTCTTAGCAGTTGGTTGGTGTGTGCTGTTCATTTTTTCATGGCCTTTTTTAGGATTAGTCTGTTAGTGATTTGTTATTTAAATTGTAATACATTTCAACGTAAAGGTGTGTTCTGATTTCCATTCAATAAACATCATCTAATTTTAGTATTTTCTCTTCTTTCTTATTTTAATTACCAACAGGATGATCACAAGTAGCAAGCATATTAACATAGTTCTTCATCTTTCTCAAGTGTTCCTGTGAGGCAGAGACGGATCTACGCTAGGGCTATACTGGGCTGTAGCCCAGCCCATTTTTTTTTATTTAGCGACGGTTTTAGCGACGGTTTTTTGAAAACCGTTGCTACTTTTGCGACAGTTTTAGTAAACCCGTCGCCGATGTGGATAGGCGACAGTTTTATCAAACACCGTCGCAAATATTAGCGACGGTTATTTCTAAAACCGTCGCTAAAGTATTAAAAAATAAAAAAAAGGTGGATCGGCGGTTTTAATTAACGACGGTTTATTCAATAGAACATCATTACCACTTTGATGTTTTTAATGCAGCAATAAATTTCATTTTGATGGAGTTAAATACTCGGTTCAATGAGTCATCGGTGAAACTTCTTTCTCTTAGTATAGTTTTAGATCCTAAAAATTCATTTGACTCATTTAACAGTGATGATATTTGCAAGCTTGCGAAGAAGTTTTATCCTGGAGATTTCACAGATCAAGAAATTGTTGTTTTGAAGTATGCATTGATACATTTATAAACTCGATGTGATGCAGAATTTAAAGGTTTCTACACTTATTGAGTTGTGTCAGCAATTGACCGAGAGTGGACGGTCAAGTGTTTATGTTATGTTGACTAGATTGATTCATCTTGTTTTGACATTATCTGTGTCTACTGCCACTATTGAACGGGCTTTTTCAGCAATGAAGCATGTGAAGACGACACTTCACAATAAAATGGAGGATGACTTTCTTGCCGATTGTTTGACACTCTATGTTGAACGAGATTTAGCTAAACATATTGATGTAAATTCTATTATTGATGAATTTTATGTTTTAAAATCCCGTAAGGCACAACTTCGTTGAACGATATAATGTACTTTTTTTTTAATAATATATAATTTATCATATTGAGTTCAAGCCCACCCCAACTCTTATTCCTGGATCCGTCCCTGCTGTGAGGCCCAAGCCCTTGAGCCCAATTACAACATTGGCCCAACATTGTCTTGGGTATACCACTTTTCTCATTCTACACTACGTTAAAAAGATATATATAAGTAATAACCCGAACTAATAACCCTACACTTTTCTCATTCTGCACTACGTAAAAAAAAAAAAAAAACCTCTCTCTCTCTCTCTCTCTCTCTCTCTCTCTCTCTCTCTTGTAATAATCCTAACTATCTCATTCTCCAGTACGTAAAAAAAAAAAAAAAAACTCTCTCTCTCTCTCTCTCTCTAAAAAACCTCTCTCTCTCTCTATCTCTCTGAGTCAACCTTAACTTAACATAAGATCTATCTCTCTCTCTCTCTCTCTAAGTCAACCTTAACTTAACATAAGATTGTAATTGGAACGTATATTTCTTGACACGTTAAAATATTTATCTTTATGATATTTTAAGTTTGAACGTATGATGTATTGCATGACGATCGTTTTCAACAAATATTTTTATGATGTCTTGATCTTGTTTGTGATAGGGTAAAACTAGAAACTTATGATCCAGTCTGGGGAGTTAAGCCAGACATTCATGATCCAATCTGGGGAGTTAATCCAGATAAATATGATCCGGTCTGGGGAGTTAAGCCAGATATTATGATCCAATCTGGGGAGGTAAGCCAGATATTATGATCCAATCTGGGGAGTTAAGCAAGATATTTGATATTGGTTGTTTTCTGTTTTAGATCTACTCGGAAAAAAGTTTTAATATATGATTTGGTGATAAGAAAAATGTTATAATGTTTCCTTTTTAAAAAACTTGAAAATATGCTCCCTCCAATTATTGAGTGACAACCATATCACTCACCCCTTACATTTCATTTCGGATGAGAATGAGATAGAAGAGCAGGAATCGGCTAAATTTTGGGGATGGTGATTTGGCTAGAAAATTTGAAATTCTTTGTTTAGTATCGACATTTATTTGAATAAGTTGAACATTGGATTTGTGTTTTTTTGTCATTGGTTTGTAAGACAACGAATTGTTGAATAATTTTTCTTGGGAATAAAATTGTTGTTTAGGCTTAGTGTTCTTGGTTTATTTAATTATTGAATTTTCAAGAACATTGCCGATGTTCATGCCATGCATCTCGGGGCGTGACATTTTAGTTGTATCAGAGCACAAGGTTCATGATCTTGATGGGAAATTTAAGTTTACCTTAAGAAGATGGAATTTTGATTCGGTAATTCGAACTAAGATCAGGATTTAAAATTTTATTAATTTAAATTTGTAACTAGTAAGGATAAGAAAAAAATCAAAATTTGATTAGATGGTGATAGGATAACAGAGCCTAGGATTCGGTGGTTGATATATTTGGAATTTAGATGGTGATAGAATAATAGAGCCTAGGATTATTTATCAATCTCTCCCTTATCTCATGTATCAATAAATATAAATTACTCTTATTGTATCAAATTCAGTTGAGAAGCTGGAGGAAGGCACTTGTGGCATTAGGTAGATATTTTTGGGAGTTAGGATAATAATCTCTTATTTTCATTTAGTCTTAATTACAACCTTGGCATTATTCAGGAATTTAAAATCACAAACTCGATTATTAAATTTTTAGCAAATTGCCGAAATTCGAAGGGAATAAGAGAAGAGCAGTGGCAAAAGATTTACTATTTAGATAAGAATATCCCAATAAAAATCATTAAAGATTTGACGATAATGAATAAAATTTATGATAATAATAATGAAAATAAATATAGTAATCACAAATTACAATTTTGATGGTAGGATAAGATTTTTAAGTGTTTAGTAAGATATGAGATTTTAATAGTTTAGGATAGAATCGAATTTTCACCAAATCTCACCAAATCCATCCAATTTGTTAAGAGTAATTTAACTTTAAAATCAAATTAAATCTTTGAAAATAAAGTGTTATCATTATTCAAATTTCAAGGTTGGATTAATCTTGGCCGATTTACGAGAGAAATATATATTTATATATTAACTAAAAGATAAATATAAATTAAAACGGATGTCCAGAAATCAAATCTAATCAAATTCTGGAGATTGTTTGAACTAGATTGAAAACCATTAAACTATGGGAAGAAGGATTAATTAAAAATAATAAGAAAGAAATTATTTAATTATTTAATCGATTAAGAAAAAAAATTTAAAAAATAAAAATAAAATATGTATAAGTTAATTAATTATTTGACAAAATGGAACAAAAAATAATTAATTAATTATTCAATAATTGATTAATTGTAGTAGTTAATTAATTTATTATTATTTAAAAATAATAATAATAATATTAATAGTAATAATTAATCAGTATAAAAAAAAATTTAAAATAAAACAGGAACTCACGTATATCGACAACAACCATGCAAATCCCTTTACATTACTAACTCTATTTACGATCTTGTACTCTAACGTAACTTGCTTGTTACTAATTTAGGAGATGCCGATTACTCGTTCTCAATCTCTCATCCTCATCCTCGAACACGCACTACAAACCAAGACAAGAGAGAATCGCGCACTTCGAGGAACCTTGGAACAAACCCGACAGGAGCTAAGAGACCTCAAGGATGAGGTCGAGCACCACCGACATGATGTGGAGCGCTTTGTGTATTACTTAGCCAAGGCCGAGAGGACGATTGAGGAAGTTCGGACTACTAACCAAGAGCTAGTTGTTAGATGTGAGGAAGAGAGAAGACAGACCACCGTGATGAAAGACATGTTTGATCGCTATCAAAGGGCAGACCTACGACACCAGATGGTAGAACAATGTCACAACGGCAACCAACCAACCCGAAGGAAGAGGAAGAAGAAGAAGACCCATACTACGAATCTCTCCTACTGAGGTGGGCAATGAGGAAGAACCCAAGGAAGACCCAAAAAACAAGAACGATACGGACTAGTGCTAACAACTCAGTCTTAATGTTAATAATATAGAATTCTAGGGATCCTATTAGGATTGGTGGTTTATTATTAATATTATAGGATCATTGAGGTTAAAATATTGAGTTGAGTATGATTATTATGCTTATTATTTATTTTGTTAAAAACTTCAACTGTTTATCTTCAAATAAGTGAGCTCCTGATTTGCCAGTACTTGCTCTCTCTTCCATTTACATCTTCTTCCATGTTACTTGTTATTACAACAAACCATCTTAGTTAGCTACTATCCTGGCAGGAGATGGCAGGCAGACCACCCCGCACCAACCGCAACCCTCGCTATGCCAACACGCGTGACCCCGATGGTGAGGGTAATGACCAACCCAATCAACGCCCTGGAGGCCTTAGGCGTGAAGACCTCATGGCGATAGCAATGGTAGTGGCAACGACCTTGCACGGCTTGCGGAACCCTACTGTGACGAATCCACCTCCACAACCTCAAGGGACCAAGTACCCTTATGAAGCGCTTAAGAAGGCGCGAGTCCCCACCTTTGAAGGGGGTCCCGAGCCAGAAATAGCATAGAAATGGCTAAAGGAAATGGAGACTAATCTGCGGCTAATGGAAGTTCCTCAGGATATAAGAGTTGAAGTATCCATTCCCTTCCTTGTCGGTGAATCAACCAAGTGGTGGGAAGGAGTTTCACCCCCGATGGCGCAGACGGGACCCATAACTTGGCAAAGGTTCCGTGGAGCCTTTCTGAAACACTACTTCCCAACTGCGGTGAAATTGCAAAAGATGTCTGGGTTCGAAAACTTGAAACAGACGCCCGAAATGACGGTTATAGACTATGCTTCCAAGTTCCACTCCTTGGGAACCTATTCACCTACAATTATGGCTGACGAGACAGTGAAAGTACACCGCTTCACGAAAGGCTTATCAAGCCGAATTCAGTTTGCACTAGCCGTTTATGAGCCGAACAATTTTGAAGACATGATAGGAGCCGCTATTCGAGCAGAGTCTGACATCAAGAGACGAGAGGAAGAAAATAAGCTCAAGAGGCCTTCGTCCAACTTCAACCAAAACCAAAAGTTCAAGAAGCTAGCCTCAAATTGCCAATACCAAGGGCAAGCACCACCGCAGTACAAGAAAGAAGCCAAAGACTGCCCGAAGTGCAAGAGAAAGCATGTTGGTGAATGCCGCTACACTGTGGGGGCGTGTTTTCGGTGTGGAAAATTTGGGCACCGCATGAACCAATGCCCAAAGCCAGAAGATAAAGAAATTACCCCAGCATCTACTAGCAATAAGGAGAACAAGGTAGGCACCAACGCACGAGTGTTTGCAATGACAGAGGAGGAGGCTGACGCTTCAAATGACGTGGTGGCAGGTACCATTCTTATTAGCCACTTACCTGCCTATGTACTATTTGATTGTGGTGCTACTCATTCCTTCATATCAAAGAGATTTGCTAGAAAGTTAAGAATGAAAAGTGAGTTACTGACTGAACCATACAAAGTTGCAACTCCCGGAGGGGATACCTTGGTATCCTACACCATTTATCGAGAATGCGATATTGACTTGAAAGGGTGCAAACTCAGCGCCAACCTTCTACAACTCAACATGTCGGGCTTTGATGCTATATTAGGGATGGATTGGCTATCAAAGAACAACGCCATTGTGGACTGTAATGGTAAGAGTGTGACACTTAAACGGCCAGACCATGCAGAAGTTAAGTATCAAGGAAGCATACGAGAACGAAAATCTAAGGAGAAAGTCATTCTCTCCGCCTCTCGGGCATGGAAGATTATAAAGGAGGGGAATGAAGCTTTTCTGGCCTTCATCAATGAAGTTAAAGAAAATGAAGAGGTAAAACTCAAAGACATCCCAATAGTACAAGAATTCCCTGACGTTTTTTCCGAAGAATTGCCAGCTCCAACACCAGATCGAGAGATTGAATTTGAGATAAACCTTGTTCCCGAGGCCGCCCCAATATCCAAGGCACCTTACCGCATGGCTCCATCAGAAATGAAGGGGGCTCAAGGAACAACTTCAGGAATTGCTTGACAAGAAACAGTTCCGACCTAGTTCATCACCGTGGGGGCCTCCAGTCTTGTTTGTGAAAAAGAAAGATGGCAACATGAGATTGTGCATAGACTATCAAGAATTGAACAAAATTACCATTAAGAACAAGTACCCACTGCCTAGAATAGATTACTTGTTCGACCAATTGAAGGGAGATAAAATATTCTCGAAACTAGATTTGAGGTCAGGATACCACCAACTCAAAATAAAGGGAGAAGACATTCCGAAAACTGCATTTCGAGCTAGATATGGACATTACGAATTATTGGTAATGCCATTTGGGTTGACAAATGCCCCAGCAGCTTTCATGGACCCTATGAACCGAGTGTTCAGACCTTTTCTAGATAAATTTGTTGTTTTATTTATTGACGGCATCCTAGTTCACTCTTCTAGCGAGCAAAAACACGAGACACACCTTCGAATCATACTACAAACCTTGAGGGAAAAAGAACTTTATGCTAAATTTAAGAAATGTGAATTTTTGCTGAAAAGTGTTGTCTTCTTGGGTCACATTGTTTCCGAAGGCGGCGTGACTGTAGACCCAAAGAAGGTGGAGGCAATTTTAGAATGGCCAAGGCCAACAACCGTGACCGAAATTCGGAGCTTCTTGGGCTTGGCAGGCTATTATCGAAAATTTGTTGAGGGATTTTCTTCTATAGCCGTACCTCTTACTAAACTCACACAGAAGAATTCCAAATTCGAATGGAATGAAACTTGTGAAGAGAGCTTTGAGACGCTGAAACAAAAGCTAGCGTCAGCCCCAGTCTTGGTGCTACCCTCTGGAGATGAAATATTCACAGTTTACAGTTATGCATCCAAGCAGGGACTCGCGTACGCCTCAAGGAAATTAAAAAACATATTAGCATAATTACCCTACTCATGATCTGGAACTGGCAGCAGTGGTCTTCGCGCTTAAAATTTGGAGGCACTATCTTTATGGATCAAAGTGTGAAGTCTTCACCGACCATCAAAGCCTAAAGTACTTGTTCACTCAGAAAGAACTCAACATGAGACAAAGGAGGTGGATGGAACTTCTAAAAGATTGACATGACAATCAACTATCACTTGGGAAAGGCAACAAAGTAGCAGACGCTTTGAGTCGAAAGAATGTGATTAAGCCGATTCTAGAATCACTAACGGCACATCTTTGTTTGAAGGAGACCATCAAGGTGAATCAAGGAAACGACCCGAATTTAGCCAAGCTTAGAGAGCAAGTGAAAGAAGGGAAGGCACCGGGTTTCTACATTGATGACGAGGGAACATTATGAATGAAAGGAAGGATATGCGTACCAGAAACAGAGGACCTTCGACGGGAAGTGATGTCAGAGGCACACAAATCGAAATTTTCGGTACATCCTGGTAATACTAAGATGTATAAAGACTTGAAACATAATTTTTGGTGGAATGGTATGAAGAAAGATGTGGCAGAATTTGTTGCACGGTGTTTGTTATGTCAACATGTTAAAGCGGAACATCAGCGACCAGGAGGACTTCTATAACCCTAGATAATTCCAGAATGTAAGTGGGAACATATCTCCATAGACTTCGTGGTTGGACTACCGAAGGTCAATCAAGGGCATGACGCAATTTGGTTGATAGTGGATAGATTAACTACATCTGCCCACTTCCTACCCGTACGCATAAACTACAACCTGGACAAGCTAGCAACCCTCTACATGGACAACATAGTAAGAATTCATGGCGTCCCGGTCAGCATCTTATCTGACAGAGATCCGAGGTTCGCAGCAAAATTTTGGAGGAGCTTCCAACAAGCAATGGGCACGAAGGTGACACTTAGACTGCCTACCATCCTTAGACGGACGGACAGACTGAAAGAACCATTCAGACATTGGAAGACATGCTGAGAGCCTGCGCACTAGATTTCAGTGTCAACTGGAGCAAGAACCTAACCCTCATTGAATTCGCCTACAACAATAGTTACCACAGTAGCATCGGCATGGCACCGTACGAGGATCTGTACGGCCAAAAGTGTCGGTCACCATTATATTGGGATGAAGTTGGAGAAAAAGCAGTCACGGGACCAGAGTTGATCCAAATCACTATAGAGAAGGTTTCAATAATCAAGGAACGCCTCAAAGCAGCCCAAGATCGACAAAAAGTTGGGCCGACACAAAAAGACGACCCTTAGATTTTCAAGTTGGCGAAAAATCATACTTAAAGGTTTCACCAATGCGAGGAGTCTCAAGATTTGACAAAACCAATAAGCTGAGTCCAAGATACGTGGGCCCTTTTGAAATTATAGACAAAGTCGGTACACTTGCATACCAATTAGCTTTACCCCCAAATCTTTCAAGGGTTCACAATGTTTTCCATGTGTCACAATTAAGAAGATATATATCAGACCCATCCCACATTCTGGAGGCAGAACCCTTAGTGAGTGAAGGGAGCTTAAATGAAGATCTAGTGTATGAAGAATTCCCAATCCGAATCGTAGACACGAAAGATCAAGTCCTTAGGCGAGGAACCATCCCTTATGTCAAGGTCCAATGGTCAAACCATACTGCTTAAGAAGCCACGTGGGAGATAGAGGAGAGGATGCGCCAACTCTACCCATGCCTCTTTTCAGATTTTTCGGAACCAAGTTTCGAGGACGAAACTTCTTATAAGAAGGGAGGAATGTGAGGCCCAAGCCCTTGAGCCCAATTACAACATTGGCTCAACTTTGTCCTAGGTATATAAAACTAATAACCCTCCACTTTTCTCATTCTACACTACGTTAAAAAAAAAATAACTCTCTCTCTATCTCTCTTTCTCTCTCAAGTTCTCTTGGAGTCAACCTTAACTTCAATACTAGCAAAAGATTTTAAGTAAAACATATATTTTCTTGATACGTTATAATATTTATCTTTATGATATTTTAAGTTTGAGCGTATGATGTATTGCATGACGATCGTTTTCAACAAATATTTTTATGATGTCTTGATCTTGTTTGTGACCTTGTCTAGTAGGGTAAAACTAGACACTTGTGATCCGGTCTGGGGAGTTAAGCCAGACATTCATGATCCAATCTGGGGAGTTAAGCCAGATAAATATGATTCGGTTTGGGGAGTTAAGCAAGATATTATGATTCAATCTGGGGAGTTAAGCCAGATATTTGATATTGGTTGTTTTCTGTTTTAGATCTACTCGGGAATAAGTTTTAAAGATATGATCTGATGATAAGAAAAATATTATAATTTTTCCTTTTTAAAAAAACTTGAAAATATGCTCCCTCCAATTACTGAGTGACGACCATATCACTCACCCCTTACATTTCATTTCAGATGAGAATGAGATAGAAGAGCAAGAATCGGCTGAATTTTGGGGATGGTGATTTGGCTAGAAAATTTGAAATTCTTTGTTTAGTATTGACATTTATTTGAATAAGTTGAACATTGGATTTGTGTTTTTTTGTCATTGGTTTGTAAGACAATGAATTGTTGAATAAATTTTTCTTGGGAATAAAATTGTTGTTTAGGCTTAGTGTTCTTGGTTTATTTAATTATTGAATTTTCAAGAACATTGCCGATGTTCATGCCATGCATCTAGGGGCGTGACAGGTCCTTCATGGTTGGACTACACTTCTTATGTGTTTGCAGTTGAAGTTCGAACTACGTCATTCGAGCCTTGGATCTAGAGGTCGTTGTTTAAGGTAAGAGTCGAATCTTTGGTGTCGAGCATTCTGGTGGAGTGGTGGGTGTATCTTCATGAAGCAAATACTCAAGACCCAGACCTTTAATGCTGGATTGAGATTAGGATTGGGGATGGTGTAAATGCTGGATTCTGAATGAGAATTGGCTTCTGCCATAGTCTCTGGTACCAAGTAAAGAAAAGGAAGAAAAAAATTTAAGCCGAAGTGTAACGTCCCAAAAATCTGAAGGTCCACGTGAACCACATGCATGCAAGTTATTAAATCTCTTTGGTATTTTATTTAACTATTTTAAAGCATTAAATGCATGTTTATCTCATTAAATTGTGTTTAATTATTTTTATGCATTTTATGCATAATTCATGCATGATAGGATTTAATTCATTAAATTTTAAAAGTTCATGCAATCTAGGTTTTTATTAAATTAAGGGTTTAATTATTTTTATGCATTTTATGTATAATTACTGCATGACAGAATTTATTTCATGATATTTTTAGAAGTTCATGCATTAGGGTTTCTAGATGCATTTCACGCCCGAACGAGGAACGGAGACTGGAGAATTTTCAGGAAAAATTATTTTATTACACGATTTATTTTTATAAATTAATTTAAAGAGTTTTTAAGTGTATTTTTTCGAAAATGGGAATTTTTGGGTATTTTTACCCGTCGGATTTTAATTTTTAACGGTACGCAAATTTTGTCGAATCGGGGGACTTTTTGAGGGTTCGGCTATTATTTTCAAAATCTTTCCAACACGACATATTTTTCGGGATTGTGTTTGAATTTAATGGACGTACTTTTAAACTTATTGGGCCTAAATATTCTTTTTAAACTTTTAAAATAACATTAGGGCCCATTAATGTATTGTTTAACCTTTTAATTATTGTATAAATCACCCTTAACCCTAAACCTAGTCATTAGCACCTCTCATCAGCCGACACCCACTCACCTCTCTCGAAATTCTCACGGCTCCAGCTAGGGTTTTCGTAAGAGCCTCGGTTCTTGCTTGTTCTTCGATCCAAGGCCCTCCGACGCTTCTCTTCTCACGTTCATACAATTAAGGCACGCATTGCACCATTCTTTTATGCATCATACACGTTATATACTTGCTGTAATATGTATATTTGTCTGTAAATCTTCTGATCCAAGCAAGCGTTCACATGGTTTACGATTTCTCAAATAATTCTTGTATTCCTTTGGTTTGTAACTCACGTTTTCATTCGGTTTGTGCAAAGGGTCTGCTGTAGTTGTGTTCGAAGGCTGTTATCACCAAGGAGAGTGGAGGGATAGGCTGAAATCGAGATCATCACAGCCTCTTGTAAGGGTGGTCTCGGTTCTCGTTTATCGGTTCGGTAATTGATTGATCAATGTATGGAGAATGCGGCTGTGCATGGGCTAAATGCCAGCCGTGTTTCAGACAGTGTAGAGTCTAGTGAGATGTTAGGAAGGAGTCATGGGTGTTTGGTTGAGGGAGAAGCTCGACCTTCGGAGGATTGGTGTGAATTGGGAAGGGAGTGGTAGTTTAAGCTGTTTTGCTTTCATGGGTGGTGCAGCGGCTGGTTTCTTGGGTTAGGCTTAGTTAAGTAGAGTAGTTAGGTCCTAATGGTGAGTGTTATAGGCTGGACAAGTGGAGGAGTTAGAGAGGACCGTAAGAACATTGAGTTTCGGTGACATGTGTTGTGATGAGATCAAGGGAAAGGGATGGCCGAGAGTTGTAAAGTTTCTGGAATATTTAGCCGTGGGTTTAGGGGCTTGGTTGCATGGTTTTTAGGAACTTTAAGTGTTTGTATAATATTTTGTAAAGTTGAGAAAAATTTGGTTGACTTTTGAGGCTATTCGGGTTAAAATCGGGACCCCAGTCCAAGTTTTAAAACGAATCGATTTAGTTGTAGTTTTGGCTCGAGACTACGTCTAAGGATGCCTTTAAAAATGTTTTGGGACATTTTAAGGAGTTTGGTAAGCTTTGGGTAAATTTTAGAAGTCCAGGGTTGAAACGATAATTTTTGGGTTTCCAGGGGCAAAATGGTCATTTTCCACCCGGGGTGAGATTTTTGTCACGGCAGCGCCCTGAGCACAAAATTATGATATTTTAAATGTTCATGCATCATGATTCACGATTTTTAAGATTTTATGAAAATATACGTTGCATGCTTGAATTTAAGAAAAAAAAATTGCATTGGTGCATGATTTTATAAGTGATGAAAATGATAATGTTTTGAATGATGGGAACTAGTTGTGGCTATCGAAGTATATGTAAATGTTTAAGATGTATATGTAAATGATGATGATGATGATGAGGCCTAGGCATAGTGGATAGGTAATCCTGCCACTGATGTCCGACAGCCACCCGGTACCGCGGTTCTATGTATGATGGATCCATCGTAAATGATGATGTACGATAGTCACCTCTAATGAACTGAATTCACCAAAGGAAATGATAAATGATAAACGATGAATGATAAACGATGAATGATGAATGATAAAGATGATTAACGATGAGTTGTTTTGACACGTCATGGTTTTACACGACACGTTTATGTTACGTTTTAAAGTTCATGAAAGGTATGTTGAGTATGATATTTTTCACTGTTGTGTGCTATGTATATGTATTTGCTATTAATGGTGCTGGTGTGTTGAGTCTTTAGACTCACTAGGCGTGTGTGATGCAGGTGAGCTTAATGATGAGGAGACGGGAGGTGCTGAACTCTGAGTAAGCGGGACTGGTGGGCGACACTACCCGAGGACCTATGATTTTTCGGCACATCAAGATTTATGGTTTTTGAGAGGATATGATTATTTTTCACTCTATTTATTTTATTGTGGATGTTAGGATTTTACTCGTTTTTACTCCGTTTCATTTTATTGGTAAATGTTGATGCTTATTTTCAAACGATGATTTTAAGAAGGATTGTTTGCGTGGGATTTATTTAAAGGTTTCTTTAGAAAGAAAATAAAAATTCCGAAATTTAGATGAGTAGATGTTACAGTTGGTATCAGAGCAAGGGTCCTGTATAGGGTTGTGCCACCGCCAGCTTCTGCCGCTCAGTCTTCAAGCCTCAAGTCTGTAAGCTTTTATGATTGAAATGTTTTAATGTTTTTAATGCTATCACCTGCATGTTTACATGATATACGTTTTACAGTACATGTTTATCTCTCAGTATGTTTTGAGATTAGATGTTTGAAATTTTTTTTATGCATATTGCGACATGAGTTGAGAAATCATATGATTTTCATGCATACTGGTTTTGTGGTAGAATTGGACATGATTAGGAATTTGGCTTTTGGGCGTTAGGAAATGGTTGAAAATGATTTGACTAAATTTATTTGTGGTTAGTAGTACTCATGTTTTACTTTTTGGGTCATAAATTAATCATGAAAAATTATGAATGCTTTTGGGACATGTATATTTTCTAAGAAATTACTGATGGTACATGGTGCTAGTTGAGTTAAATTTTGAGGATTTCATGTAAGGAATAATGATTGGAAGACTACGACGATCTTTGGAAGTATCAAATGTAAAATTTATTTAGGATGCATGCTCTAACTAGTTGGATTTAAGGATTGAATTTCCTGAATTGAGAATTTTAAGGACCTAATTATATTAACCAATAATTTGAGGACCTAAGTGCAAAAATAAAATTCTAAGGGACTATTTTTGAAATTCTCAAACTTTGGGATTAAATTTCGAGTTTCGAGAATTTTAAGTTTTAATGAGGCTAATTCGAAAATTTTATGGGGACCAAAATACAAATTTCGAAAAGTTGTAGGGCCAAGAATGTAATTTTCGAGGACTTTAAGGGCCAAGTTGCCAATCTCGAAATTTTTAAGGATGAAATTAGAACTTTTGAGAAACACTTGGGTTAAATCAATAATTTTCGAGGTTATGGGAATTGATTTTGGGTTTAATAAGCTTGAAATTATTGAACTTTATGATACGGAGAACCTATAAAATGGAATAAGAAACGCCAAGAACTTATGGGTAATTGTTGGATTCTTGAGATTAAGGAAAAATCGGAAAATATTCGAGGAAACTAAGAACTAATTTTATAATTTTAAGAAATTTGGGGGATTTGTTTAGCAGTAAGTGAAAAGCGAATGGTTTAATTGACTGAAATTTTGATGATTTAGATTTGAAGGAATATTTGGAACCTTGAGATATCTGGGTGATAATGTTATAAGAAATGATATTCAAGGACATTGTAGAATGAGTCAATCTTGGGCTTAAGAATTTAAGTGTTAGTGAAATAATGTTGTGACAAATTAAGAATTTAAAGTGATGGCTATCTAAGGTAAAGTTGATCGGTTAGTTAAGTTATAAGAAAAAATATTCAGTTAGCAAAATTTTGGGAACTTAAGTTTTAATCATGACATTAAGAGTTAAAATTATATCTTTGTTGGAATTTAATATTTCTAGAAATTTGGGTATGATCGATGGTTAGATTACTTGATAGACGCATATAAGAATTGAGGTAGACATCTGGTTTTAAGAAGTTTTTGAAAGCCATTAAGGAACATGAGAATAAGTGAATATGTGTGTTGGAGTGATACTATTCATTATTATTTGGGTTGAGTAAGTTTGAATTTCAAGTTTTTGAGATAAGTGTTTATACGGAAGTTTTTGGTGACAAAAAAAAAAAAAGAATGAGTTGTGTTCAACATAGGTTACCAATGGACGAATGTTAAGATTTTATCGAGTAATCAACCTAAAATCTTGATATTGGAATTCTAGAATTCTAGGGGTTATAAGTAGATTTGATTACTAGAGTTAGTCCAACATTAACATGGGATAACTTAGTAAGTTTTATACGCTGGAATTAATTAAGCATTGAGGATACATAAGTATGAGACATTCATTCCAATGAGGAAAGTCCAAGGGTCTTAGGCCTCAACCTTATTGTAATTGGGAAGATAATATTTTAAGCATGTAATTGATGCTAGAAGGGTTTTATTATTAAGATAGAAGATGGATATTGTATATTTTGGGTTTTATGGATTATCACTACTCGAAGTTTAAGATTTGCGACAATTTAATATTTGGGATGTACTTGTAAATAATTAAGTTATGTAAGTTTGGTGCCGTAAGATAAAGATTCGATTCAAGGATCTTAGACTAATATTATTATAGGGTTGAGGTAAGGTTTAACATTTAAGTGTATTACCAAGGATAGAAGTCAATTAGTAAATTTTTGTGCTAAGGTTTCTTGAGTTGAACTACATAAATGCTATTGTAATAGATTGATGAACAATATGGGCATAGTATAAGAAAAGTAAGGTGCGACAAGTTTGTACACCCATCTCTAGTATGAGAAATTGTGAGATAAGTCAAAATTTGAGGTCATAGTAGAATAAAACTAAGTTACCATAAGTTGTTCTAAATTACGATTCGCAAACAAGGATTTTGGTAGGCAAACTTAATTAGGATTGAGGAGACATAAAGACACCTTAAGATTTATTATTTCATCAGAGTAGCGCCGCGGAAGCGTGTACTATTGGGATACTAGAACTAAGTTTAAACTTTTCGATTAACAAGGATAAGCGAATTTCGAGGACGAAATTCAATTTAAGGGGAGAAGATTGTAACGTCCCAAAAATCTGAAGGTCCACGTGAACCACATGCATGCAAGTTATTAAATCTCTTTGGTATTTTATTTAATTATTTTAAAGTATTAAATGCACGTTTATCTCATTAAATTGTGTTTAATTATTTTTATGCATTTTATGCATAATTCATGCATGATAGGATTTAATTCATGAAATTTTAAAAGTTCATGCAATCTAGGTTTTTATTAAATTAAGGGTTTAATTATTTTTATGCATTTTATGTATAATTACTGCATGACAGAATTTATTTTATGATATTTTTAGAAGTTCATGCATTAGGGTTTCTAGATGCATTTCACGCCCGAACGAGGAACGGAGACTGGAGAATTTTCAGGAAAAATTATTTTATTACACGATTTATTTTTATAAATTAATTTAAAGAGTTTTTAAGTGTATTTTTTCGAAAATGGGAATTTTTGGGTATTTTTACCCGCCGGATTTCAATTTTTAACGGTACGCAAATTTTGTCGAATCGGGGGACTTTTTGAGGGTTCGGCTATTATTTTCAAAATCTTTCCAACCTGACATATTTTTCGGGAGTGTGTTTGAATTTAATGGGCGTACTTTTAAACTTATTGGGCCTAAATATTCTTTTTAAACTTTTAAAATAACATTAGGGCCCATTAATGTATTGTTTAACCTTTTAATTATTGTATAAATCACCCTTAACCCTAAACCTAGTCATTAGCACCTCTCATTAGCCGACACCCACTCACCTCTCTCGAAATTCTCACGGCTCCAGCTAGGGTTTTCGTAAGAGCCTCGGTTCTTGCTTGTTCTTCGATCCAAGGCCCTCCGACGCTTCTCTTCTCACGTTCATACAATTAAGGCACGCATTGTACCATTCTTTTATGCATCATACACGTTATATACTTGCTGTAATATGTATATTTGTCTGTAAATCTTCTGATCCAAGCAAGCGTTCACATGGTTTACGATTTCTCAAATAATTCTTGTATTCCTTTGGTTTGTAACTCACGTTTTCATTCGGTTTGTGCAAAGGGTCTGCTGTAGTTGTGTTCGAAGGCTGTTATCACCAAGGAGAGTGGAGGGATAGGCTGAAATCGAGATCATCACAGCCTCTTGTAAGGGTGGTCTCGGTTCTCGTTTATCGGTTCGGTAATTGATTGATCAATGTATGGAGAATGCGGCTGTGCATGGGCTAAATCCCAGCCGTGTTTCAGACAGTGTAGAGTCTAGTGAGATGTTAGGAAGGAGTCATGGGTGTTTGCTTGAGGGAGAAGCTCGACCTTCGGAGGATTGGTGTGAATTGGGAAGGGAGTGGTAGTTTAAGCTGTTTTGCTTTCATGGGTGGTGCAGCGGCTGGTTTCTTGGGTTAGGCTTAGTTAAGTAGAGTAGTTAGGTCCTAATGGTGAGTGTTATAGGCTGGACAAGTGGAGGAGTTAGAGAGGACCGTAAGAACATTGAGTTTCGGTGACATGTGTTGTGATGAGATCAAGGGAAAGGGATGGCCGAGAGTTGTAAAGTTTCTGGAATATTTAGCCGTGGGTTTAGGGGCTTGGTTGCATGGTTTTTAGGAACTTTAAGTGTTTGTATAATATTTTATAAAGTTGAGAAAAATTTGGTTGAGTTTTGAGGCTATTCGGGTTAAAATCGGGACCCCAGTCCAAGTTTTAAAACGAATCGATTTAGTTGTAGTTTTGGCTCGAGACTACGTCTAAGGATGCCTTTAAAAATATTTTGGGACATTTTAAGGAGTTTGGTAAGCTTTGGGTAAATTTTAGAAGTCCAGGGTTGAAACGATAATTTTTGGGTTTCGAGGGGCAAAATGGTCATTTCTTACCCGGGGTGAGATTTTTGTCCCGGCAGCGCCCTGAGCACAAAATTATGATATTTTAAATGTTCATGCATCATGATTCACGATTTTTAAGATTTTATGAAAATATACGTTGCATGCTTGAATTTAAGAAAAAAAAATTGCATTGGTGCATGATTTTATAAGTGATGAAAATGATAATGTTTTGAATGATGGGAATTAGTTGTGGCTATCGAAGTATATGTAAATGTTTAAGATGTATATGTAAATGATGATGATGATGATGAGGCCTAGGCATAGTGGATAGGTAATCCTGCCACTGATGTCCGACAGCCGCCCGGTACCGCGGTTCTATGTATGATGGATCCATCGTAAATGATGATGTACGATAGTCACCTCTAATGAACTGAATTCACCAAAGGAAATGATAAATGATAAACGATGAATGATAAACGATGAATGATGAATGATTAACGATGAGCTGTTTTGACACGTCATGGTTTTACACGACACGTTTATGTTACGTTTTAAAGTTCATGAAAGGTATGTTGAATATGATATTTTTCACTGTTGTGTGCTATGTATATGTATTTGCTATTAATGGTGCAGGTGTGTTGAGTCTTTAGACTCACTAGGCGTGTGTGATGCAGGTGAGCTTAATGATGAGGAGACGGGAGGTGCTGAACTCTGAGTAAGCGGGACTGGTGGGCGACACTACCCGAGGACCTATGATTTTTCGGCACATCAAGATTTATGGTTTTTGAGAGGATATGATTATTTTTCACTCTATTTATTTTATTGTGGATGTTAGGATTTTACTCGTTTTTACTCCGTTTCATTTTATTGGTAAATGTTGATGCTTATTTTCAAACGATGATTTTAAGAAGGATTGTTTGCGTGGGATTTATTTAAAGGTTTCTTTAGAAAAAAAAAAAAATTTCCGAAATTTAGATGAGTAGATGTTACAGTACTAGCCCAACTGGTACCAACACTTAGGAATTTAGGTACTTATCCTGGAGGTCCTAGGTTCAAGTGTTGGGGAAGGCGAAAGAAACCACTTTCCAGGGAGTGGGATATTCTATGAGTGGCGGTGCATGGGCATGGGCCGAGGCCCATGCTGGACCATCCTAACGACCCATGACCAGTAATGGTGCGTGGGTATGGGCCGAGGCCTTTGTTGGTTCAGCCTAATGGCCCATGATCGTTACACGAAGAATTTGGGAAAATTCTTTTCATTACATAATGGCCTGATTACATGGAATATATACGAGTGTATAAAATAAATCAACAATTAACAAATAAAAGAATCAAATATGTTAGCTTGTTAGCCTCTCTGTTGAGCTCCATCATTCTACATCTTTCCAGAAACCAACCATATGTCTGCTCCCAAACATGTGAATAATATTATGATATCGTGCTCCTTCATATTATAACCCAAGTCCAACTCAACGTATTACTTGACTTGATAGAACCCATCCTGAAGAATCTGTTGTTAGATTAACTAACAGCTTGTTTAAGTTAGTGAGGCTGCATGTTGGATGCCATGCATGGAAAGTTGTCTTTAGAATTAAACAAGTGACTGGTGCTATTTAAGATAATAACTCCTGAAATTGTCGAGCCTAATGGTTCACCTTGTTGGTTATTAATTCTAACGCAAAGGAGCATACCAGTTTTAGCGTCATTGATTGAATTCATTAAACTGGTAGATTATTTGCAAGTTAATATTGTAGCATGTTCTTAATTATTACTGTGGCTAATAATTCCTGGAACTCATTATCTACAAAATACCATCATTCATATTTTTCAAAGAAATCATTCTTCGCGACGACGCACTAACTCTTGTACATTCCTTGTTAACACTCTCAAGTTTTTGCTTGTTGTAAGGGCGGTTCATGAGATATGTTTGTTCTTGCAAGATTACTGTGTTTAATTACCGTTGTGTAATGATATTGTGGATAATTATCATTTAAAAAGCATTCATGTTATATATATATATATAAATATGTCACTGCAATCGTGAATTTATTTTGGCACCCTTATTAATTATGAATTTATGTCATTTAATACCAGTTATCATGTCGCTTGGAAAATGTAGGCATTATGAATACCTTTCAGATCAGTTAGAAGTCCAGGAGATAGGCCATGATATCTGCAGTAAAGGTGCAACGTACATGTGGTCATTCAATGTTTGTGTCGGTTTTTTATTTTTCCATTCTCACAAGAACATTGTGATGCTTCTCGGTCATTGTTACGAGCAATTAATCCTTAGCATATTGGGTTATTGTGAGAACCCAAATTTTTGGGCACATAATTAATTAAATATAGACATATATAAAAATTTATTTTCGAGTTATAATAAATTTGAAAATATAAATAATACATGGAAATCGAAATCCAGTGCAAGATACAAAGTAAATTAATGCTGGATATCCACCTAATTGGAAATATTATATTGTATATAAGGAAGTTTTATCAATAAGGAAGCTAGCAAATTTGCAATACAGTCCAGAAACGTCACGAACCTGTACAAGAAAGCAGTCTACGTTCATCCGAGAGAGATTAGTGCAATCACCCATTTGATTAGCCATCAGCGTCATTCGTGGAGCGACTTCAGAGCTTACCTTGTAAGCTGATTTTCCGTGCCTATAAATAGGAGGACTCTTCATTCAGAACTTGCACTCCCAAATCTCGAAATCCTCTCTAGCATCACCGTATTTTCGAAGCTTTCATCCTCAAGTAGCGAAGCTCTGCCGCAATCTCACCATTCACGTTTCCTTGAGCAGTCAGAATACTGTAAGTGGGCTTTTGATATATGTATTCCTTCGTAAGCGGATTTTTGATATTATTATATAAAATTGCACACTTATGTTTATTTTAAGTGGCTCTCGATATTTATATTCTTTTGATAAATACGGTTCACTTGTTTAATTATTTTTAAAGTGGACTTTTGAATATATATGTATTATTATATAAAAGATTTGGCACAATTATTTTCTTTTTAAGTGAGCATGATATATTTCGAAAACAAATTAAATATGACTTTGAAAATTCGATCGGCATGATATATTCATTTCCTTTTGGTATGAAATCCCCTGAATTATTCGTTTTTCGATATCAGTTATAATATTTGAAAGCATGTTGAATTATTTGAAATGCACTGTAATGATTTGATTTAGAAATGGTAAAGGAAATTCCGAACTTTGATATGCTTTGTTTAGGCCCTGATGCGGTGGGTTATAATAACCGTTCCTTTGGCCTCGCCCCTTAGAAGAGTAACATATAGGGGACTGATCAGTAAAAACCATAGAAAATGAGATGATTTTCAGTGCTATATTCGTATTTGTGTTAGTATTTGATTCAACATGCTTAATAT
The DNA here is from genome assembly GCF_022965805.1 of Primulina eburnea. Lineage (NCBI taxonomy): Eukaryota > Viridiplantae > Streptophyta > Magnoliopsida > Lamiales > Gesneriaceae > Primulina > Primulina eburnea. The sequence goes on from NC_133103.1 coordinate 18,745,928, forward strand.
TGAGATTCGATAATTTATTCGTATGTATATCCTCGATATTTGTTATGCACGATCGGCCCCCACTTGCTGAGTATTTCCCAAAATACTCACCCCTTACTTCATTCCCACCCAGATAATAAAGAAGAGCAAATGGTTGGAGATGAGCAAGAGCAAATTTTGGGGATGGTAGGAGATCTCGAGTTATTCCAGAAGTTTTAAAGCTTAGTTTATGTTTATCGCTTCCGCATATTTTTATTTAAGTTGTAAAGACGATGATTTTATGAATAATAGACTGGTTTTGGTTTATACTGTGCTACGAGGCTTGTTGTTTTCCAGGTTGTAAAACAACGCCGATGTCGACTAACCCCGGTCTGGGGGCGTGACATTTAAATGGTATCAGAGCCGCCAGGTTCATAATCCGGTTGGGGAAGAAAATTATTCGGAAAAACAAAAATCGGTGGAATTTTAAAAATCGGCCAATGCAGTCCCATTCGAAACGACCAACGAGTAATATCACAACTTGTTGCGAGGCATTGTCTGAAAACACGAAATTCCTTTATTTAGATATTCGAAATTGTGTTTTTGTTATTTTAGGAAAGTTTCGTAGAACTCATAACATTTCGTAGAAAACTCAGAATTTAATTCCGTCAACTGTTCTAGATTCCTCTCAACGTATTATTTTTATCCATGGGTCAATGTCCAAACTTTCTACTTTTGGAAACTTTCTCGAAAAATCCCGTTCAACGTGTTTCTTGAACTACTTGTCGAAATTTTATGGAATTGTATTATGAGAACAATTAGTATTTGTATTTATTTTTGGGAATATACCTATAAGAGATAAGTTGACTGAAATTTCTAATTTAAGATAAAAGATTTGACTCGGGGATGATAAGTTATTTATGGAAACTAATATGAGAAAAGTTGATATAAAAACTATATCACAAGTTTTGGATATTCCAATAGAGAAGTTGATTTTGTAGTAACAATTAATTGTGTGGGTATTAAGTTTGGGTTATTAAGAATGTTAAGCGCTAACTTTAAATATGTAGGACCTTCAACCTTGGAATATCTTGTGAGACAATATCTCCAGGTTAAAGAATTTATATTATTTTGAGATAACAAGTAAGCTATGACCTTACGTAAATAAAATAAGTTATGAGATATTGATGGGTATCAAGGAAAGTATAGTACAATAAGTTTTGACTTTTATGGTACTAAGAATGATTCAAAGGGAATGACATTTAATGAACTCCTTTGTATTAGAGTGTGATAGGCTCATGATCTTGATAAAAGTAAGATTTAGTAAAAGAATAATTATTTGAGGTAACGACTATGTTATAATTTCGGATTTTAAGCTATAGATCGATATTGAGTTAAGTTTCAATATTCTATATGGGTTTTAATTTTTGTGATAGTAATCGGGATAATTTCAAGATAAGATTAAATAAGCATCAATCGCATATATTGAGTGCCGACTTGATTCAACTCACTTCGATAGATTTCGACGCCATCTTAAGGATGAACTGATTATCTAAGAGCCATGCAATAGTAGATTGCCAGAGTAAGAATGTCAAACTCTGAACCCCGAACCAAGAAGAAATCAGGTACCATGGCAACGCCAAGGAACGGAAATACATTTTTTTTCTGTTTCCCAGACTTGGAAAGCCATAATATCGGGCGAAGAAATTTACCTAGCAATGGTAAACAAAGTGCAAGAGTAGATGAGCTGAAGTTGGAAGATATTCTAGTAATACGAAAATTTTCGGGCGTTTTTCCAGAAAGGCTTCTTGGAATGGTCTTGGATGGTGAAGTAGATTTCGAGTAAATTCGGTACTTGATGATGCACCAATCTCCAATGCACTGTACCGAATGGCTCCAGATGAACTCAAGGAGCTAAAAGAACAAGTCTAAGAGTTGTTAGACAAAATGCATATTATGTCAAGTGCATCTCATTGGGGAGCTGCAGTTCTATTTGTATGGAAGAAAGATGAAAGTATGAGATTATGTATAGATTATAGAGAACTCTATAAGATCGCAATCAGGAATAATTATCTTCTTCCAATAATATACGGTCTTGTCAATCAACGTAAAGGAGTTACAATCTTCTCTAAGCTTGACCTGAGGACATGCTATCATCAGCTAAAGGTCAGAGCAGAAGACACCCCAATGTCAGCATTCAGAATAAGGTCATGTGAGATCGAAATCAGGAATATCAGTGGAACTAAGAAATTAGAGGCAAATCTAGATTAGCCGAAACATAAGAATGGAACCGAAATTAGAGGCTTCTTTAGGTTACCAGGCTATTAGCGGAAATTCGTCGAGGGCTTCTCTTCAGTAGTCGTATCACTGACGAGACTCGCACAAAAGAACTATAAATTCAACTGAAGAGAGAGATGTTAAAGAGCTTTCAAACATTAAAGGAGAAGCTAGCATCTACACCAATGTTGGTATTATCTACTGAGGACAAGGATCAAAGGAAGATATCAGAGGCGTACTCATGGAAGAGAGGCTAGTCAACTAAAGCCACAGGAGCAAAACTACCATACTCACGATCTCGAGTTGGCAGCAGTGATCTATGCTTTGAAAATTTGGAGACACTATCTCTACGATGTCAAGTGTGAAATATTCACTCACTGACCACCAAGTCTCAAATATTTGTTCATTCAAAAAGAATTAAAAATGAGACAAAGACGGTTGATAGAGTCACTCAAGGACTGTGACTTGACAATAAGCTACCACGCCAACAAAGAAAATAAGGTAGCCGATCCTTTGATTCAAACATGGGTAAGATAACATAACATCATTCTCCGCGCAACCATGCCTTCGGGAAGCAGTCAAGTTAAATCAGAGTCGAGACACGACACTAGAGAAGTTCAAAGAACAAGCCAAGAAAATAAAGTCATCAGATTTTCAAGTGGACCCAGACGGAATCCTAGGAATGAAAGGACGATTATGTGTGCCAGATATCAACAATCTTCGATAAGAAGTGATGTAAGAGGCACATAAGTCAATATTCCCGACCCACCCAGGTAGTACAAAGATGTACAGCGATTTGAAAGTAAGTTTCTAGTGAAGCATAATGAAAAGAGATGTCACCGAGTTTATATCTAAGTGACAAGTATGCCAACAAGTAAAGTGTCGTTCATCACTGTGCATGGAAGAAATAGAGGAGACAGTCATAACTAGGCTAGAACTAATCCAAGAGACAATGAAAAAATGGTCATCATCAAAGATAGACACAAGGTTGCATAAGACCAGCAAAAGAGTTAGTCTGATCTTAAAAGGAGACCAATGGAATTCACATTGGGTGAAAAAGCTTATATAAGGGAATCATTAGATTCAAATAAGCTGAAAAAGTGAAACCTCGGTACGCAGGACTATTCAAAATTTTGGAGAGATTGGCACATTGTCTTACAGAATAGCATTGCCATCAGATATATCTAGAATCCACAATATATTTCACAAGTCCAAACTAAGGAAATACACCTCGAACCAAAGCCATGTTATGAAAATTGAACCGCTGATGATCAAAGGTAACATGGGGGAAGAGCTGAAATATAAAGATGTCTCTATTCATATTGTGGACACCAAGGACCAAGTACTAAGACGACGTATCATTCCCTACGTCAAGGTGCAATAGTCAAAACACACAGAACGAGAAAACTACTTGGGAGTTTGAAGAGAAAATGCGCAAGCAATATCCTTACCTTTTTGAAAGTCAAACCGACTCAAGTTTCGAGGACGAAACTTCTAATAAGAAGGGAGGGATGTGAGAACCCAAATTTTTGGGCACATAATTAATTAAATATAGACATGTATAAGAATTTATTTTCGAGTTATAATAAATTTGAAAATATAAATAATACATGGAAATCGAAATCCAGTGCAAGATACACAGTAAATTAATGCTGGATATCCACCTAATTGGAAATATTATATTGTATATAAGGAAGTTTGATCAATAAGGAAGCTAGCAAATTTGCAATACAGTCCAGATACGTCACGAACCTGTACAAGAAAGCAGTCTACGTTCATCCGAGAGAGATTAGTGCAATCACCCATTTGATTAGCCATCAGCGTCATTCGTGGAGCGACTTCAGAGCTTACCTTGTAAGCTGATTTTCCGTGCCTATAAATAGGAGGACTCTTCATTCAGAACTTGTACTCCCAAATCTCGAAATCCTCTCTAGCATCACCGTATTTTCGAAGCTTTCATCCTCAAGTAGCGAAGCATGCGGGCTCAATCTCACCATTCACGTTTCCTTGAGCAGTCAGAATACTGTAAGTGGGCTTTTGAATATGTATTCCTTCGTAAGCGGATTTTTGATATTATTATATAAAATTGCACACTTATGTTTATTTTAAGTGGCTACTCGATATTTATATTCTTTTGATAAATACGGTTCACTTGTTTAATTATTTTTAAAGTGGACTTTTGAATATATATGTATTATTATATAAAAGATTTGGCACACTTATTTTCTTTTTAAGTGAGCATGATATATTTCGAAAAAAAATTAAATATGACTTTGAAAATTCGATCGGCATGATATATTCATTTCCTTTGGTATGAAATCCCCTGAATTATTCGTTTTTCGATATCAGTTATAATATTTGAAAGCATGTTGAATTATTTGAAATGCACTGTAATGATTTGATTTAGAAATGGTAAAGGAAATTCCGAACTTTGATATGCTTTGTTTAGGCCCTGATGCGGTGGGTTATAATAACCGTTCCTTTGGCCTCGCCCCTTAGAAGAGTAACATATAGGGGACTGATCAGTAAAAACCATAGAAAATGAGATGATTTTCAGTGCTATATTCGTATTTGTGTTAGTATTTGATTCAACATGCTTAATATTGAGATTCGATAATTTATTCGTATGTATATCCTCGATATTTGTTATGCACGATCGGCCCCCACTTGCTGAGTATTTCCCAAAATACTCACCCCTTACTTCATTCCCACCCAGATAATAAAGAAGAGCAAATGGTTGGAGATGAGCAAGAGCAAATTTTGGGGATGGTAGGAGATCTCGAGTTATTCCAGAAGTTTTAAAGCTTAGTTTATGTTTATCGCTTCCGCATATTTTTATTTAAGTTGTAAAGACGATGATTTTATGAATAATAGACTGGTTTTGGTTTATACTGTGCTACGAGGCTTGTTGTTTTCCAGGTTGTAAAACAACGCCGATGTCGACTAACCCCGGTCTGGGGGCGTGACAGTTATGAATATGTCACCACTAAATGCAGTGGCACTTATTTGGTAAGGAAAATTTTCCATCTTAAATAGCCCTCCTTGCAACCTGACCTTCGTGTTTAAATGTTTTGTTTTCTTGTGATAGATAATACAGAGCATGTTCTTGAATTGAAACACAGAAAATCTATCGCCATTGAAACTGCAAAAGGGCTGCGTTTTCTGCATGAAGAGTGTCGAGGTTCTTCTGTCATTCATCGGGATGTGAGGCCAAGTAATATATTACTCAACCAGGATTTTGTTCCCTTGGTAAATCTTTGTGGCTCTTGCCTTATTTTACGAGTTTTCATGCCTGCACTTGGTAGAATAGTGGAACCACGTTGCTCAATGGTTGAACCATTCGAAGAAGTCTCTAATGAAAGATATATACGAGTTCAAGATCTTTTAGTATCTTCTTTAGATGTTCTCTTAAGGCACCTCTTGGTTTATGGAATGGGATGATAAGGATCTATGATATAGGGATAATAAATTGATAGATCATTGATATGAATAACATATTTTCTAATGTTATGTTGGTGGACATTGGCACATTGCTCAATAGGTTTCTTTCAAGAATTGCTTGTTTTCTCGTAGGATTACATTTTTTTTATCTCGGTATATAGTGTATTTGTGAGCCAGGGTCATTGATCACGCTTCATAATGCGCGGTCGGTGTACCTCTACAATTTCCGCATATGTTGCAAGGTATCTGTTTAATTAATTTTGTTCATCTATGGGTGTCGACTTCGATTATATGGTGTTATCAGTGAGTTTAATGATTGCAGCAGATGTGCTGTTGTTGGGTCTGGTGATGCACATGGCGATCGGGCCGTCTCTATCTCCGTTGGTGAGTAACTTGTTTATTTTTACCCTTACCATCTTTTTTAGAGTTCAGTTTTTCCGGTTATGCTTTTGTGAGAAGTATTCTAAGTATTAGTTGTATCGAAAAAGAATTTGTTTTTTTTTTTGGATTAAACAGTAAGTTTGTTTTAAAAAATTGAAAATAAGAATTCTATTTTTTTGCAAAAATTTACATTGTGGATCGGTTGAGCTTTAAAAAAAATTTGGTGCTTTTAAAGAAAAGTATAATTAAAGGATAGATTAATAGTCAAATATTTATCGTTAAAATTTTTAAATGTTTTAATAATCATTTTGACCCGGTTTAAGATCCAATTTTATTAATCAAATAGTTATCCATAAAATTGGATCTTAAACCGGGTCAAAATGTTTATTAAAACAACTTAAAATTTTAACGATAAATATTTTACTATTAATCTATGCTTATTTAATCCATTCAACCAAACACACCCTAAATTGTGTCTTAATTTTTAATCAATTAAATATTGGACGTATTACTTTGAACACTAAACTTTTGAGGGACAAAAATTTCTACATTCAAATTGTTGATATTAACATTAACTTGCTAACTACTTCTAATTGTACCGATTAAGAAATGGTGAAATATAATTTTTTAAAAAAAATTTAAAATTATTAGGGAACAAAACTATTACTTTTGAAAATTAAATATACATACTCAGATACTTGCATAAGACTTACATTCATAACAACTAAATTTAAAATTATATATTTCTTATTCGAAACATATGTCTATCTTACAATTTCCTCCATAGTATATTAAATTTGAAGAATCGGTTCTAATTAGTCTAATTTATATATGTAAGGGAAAAAATATAAATAAATATTAAAATAAAACAACCCACAAATTTAAAAATCGGTTTATCAATATATTTTGGTTAATTTTAGTTTCACAATGTATCACGTGAGCGAGAGAAAATGTGAATGTCTTCGAGCACATAAATTGTGGTTATTGATAAGGATCAACACAAGGATGATCCCGTAATATCAGCCAAAGAATATGGAAAGATTTCAAATTTGCAAGATTGTCTCAATTACACACCTTAATATTGGGGATTGAATATATCACTCCTAATTGTCTAAATTTAGCTTATGTACGTTAGTTTATTCATTATATAAATATTTGTATGTTGTAGTAAATGATTTGAAGGAAATAATAAAAGAATCAACCTTTCTTCATTGTTTCTCTTTTGTCAAACTCAATATGGTATCAGAGCAAGGTTCAAAATCTTCTTTCAAAGAGCCAAACCTTTCTATTCAGTCCTTTCACCAATGCTCCAGTTTAATCTCCATAAAACTCTCCATGACAAATTTTCTTCTTTGGAAATCCCAAATACTACCTCTGATTCGAAGTCTTGGATTGGAGCATCACATCAATGATTCAAAAAAACCAGCAGATGAACTTGTAGATTCTGCAGGTAAGCAATGCGCAAATCCAGAAAATGTGCAATGGACGATCAATGATGGTCTTCTCACAGCCTGGCTTCTTGGAAATATGAAGGAAGAAGTGCTTAGCATGATTTACGGTGGGGATACGGCACACTCGATATGGCTATCTATCCATGAGAAGCTGTTGCCTGACACTGAAGATGGAGAAGCCCAATTGAAAAACATCTTGTATGGATTTTCTAAAGGCAATCTCTCACTCGAAGAGTACCTTCGGAATTTCAAAGAAATCTGTGACCAACTTGCAGCCATTGGAAGGCCGCTCACAGATGTTGACAATGTTTTTCAAGTTTCAAAAGAACTTGGAAAGAATTATAAAGATATCAAACTTGTTGTCTTGTCCAAACCAATGTATCCATCATTTAATCAATTTATCATGTTGCTAAAGAACTTTGAGTAGGAATATTGCACCGAAGAAAAACAAGAAATCGATCATAACCGGGCTTTCTTCAGCCAAAGAGGGAGAGAAAGAAATCATAATCGAGGAAGAGGAAACTTTAGGGGACTAGGCCCAAATTCCTTCAAATACAATTGCCCGAATACTCAACCTTCAAGTAGTCTCACTCCACAAAAGTCAAAAAGAGACATTGAGTGGAAAGGACAACCAAGCAAACAAAATTCAAACAAAGAAGCTTGGTCAAATTTGTGGTCGAACTAATCATATTGCTCCTAAATGAGTCTAAACAATGGTGATGATCCCAATTTTTACGTTGATTCCGGAGCAACTGCTCACATGACAAATCAAGGAGGTAACCTACAACATATAAAACCTTATTTTGGATCTAACTCTATTTATGTAGGTAATGGGCAAGCTTTACCTATCACGCATATGGGTAATGTGTTGCTCAATACCTCACAAGGTAAACTTGCTTTAAAAAATGTCCTTGTAGTACCCAAACTCCAAAAAAATTTACTATCTGTTAGCCAACTTATTGATGATAACTCACGTACCTTTGAATTCAACTCTTGTGGTTTTGTTATTAAGGATCACAACCAACAGATCATGGCCAAAGGGCAGGGCCGATCCTAACAATATTTGGGCCTGAGTCTAATTTTTAAAAAAAGGCCTCTGAATCCATAGCAATTTTTTAATTAAATCAATACGTTAAAACAATATAAAAAACTAAAAGAATAAAAATATCAAACATGTCCAAAATAATCGTTAAAAAACAATCCGTCTAATGTTTTATTGCTAAAAATACTAATCAAGACTGTATAATCAAGTTGTTCAGTAATTCTTTCTCAATCGATAACATAGTCAATCCATTCAATCTTTTTTGTGACATTAGAAAAGTTTTGATGAGCTTTAACTTTGAGAAACTTCGCTATGCACTTGCTACTGTGACCAGGACAGTCAACAAGATTTTATAAACAATATGAGCATTTGATATTCTAAATGCAATCAAATGAGTATCACATAAAAAGACGCTGATGATCAAGCGCAACAATCTTTAGCCACATCAATAGCTTGAATGAATCTCCCACTTTTTACCCAACTAAATAATTGGGAAAGGCTGTCTTACTCACCAACCGAATTCAACATCAAATATACATATCAGTTACAACTAATCACCACACATTCTTGATACGTCCCACATACACATTTTCAACCTTTCACTTTTGAATTTTGATCTTAGCTGGACCTGATATGGGAATTTTCCGACTATAAGCTCTTTTTAATCCAGGTCTCTACTCAGCATTCCTAACATACCTTAAAATATTTATTTGGATTTTTCTATGTACTCTCAAGCAAAATTTCAAAGCAGGATATTTCTTGATTTGGAAATCTTAAAATTTAAATAATATTTTAATTTTATTCCTTTTTGCTCGTTATGTTTTCGTTTTTCTTGATTTTGTTTTATTTATTTAACACAAACAAGTATATATATATATCTTACTTAGAACGATAAACTCTTAATATAAATACTAAGATAAAGATGTAAAATAATCACACATTTTAATAAAAAAAAAGGGAAAAAATGGTAAAAAGTAAAGTATATGCCCAATAGCTAGAGTCGAGCATATCTGCAAACATGATTAATATTTTTAAAAAACAAATATATATATATATATATATATATATATATATATATATATATATTGGTAAAATAATAATGAGTATATTCACTGTTGTGGGTCCCATAGTTCCGTGGAATGAAGAAGATGAGAGATGACCCCGTGTGCTCCACCAGGGAAACTAAAATTAAATATTACAATTTAAAATTTTTGGGCCCCAAACAAATTTGGGCCTGAGTCATTGGACTCTTTTGACTCTGCATAAGCACGGCCCTGCCAAAGGGCATAGACAGAGAAAACTCTACACTCTTGATGAAGGGCAACTTGAAGCACTCACTGCTATTAAATCTCAAGGAGCCTCCTCAAAAATCTGGCATGCTCGATTGGGGCATCCAAATCTTCAATTTTTGAAAATTTTAGATAATAATAAAGTTATCAATATTTCAAATTGGTTGTCTAAGGACGTGTTATGTGTTAGTTGCCAACTTGGGAAGCGATGTAAACTTTCTTTCAATAAATCAGACTTTATCTCTAAATTTCCTCTTGAAAAAATTCACAGTGATTTATGGGGTCCTGCCCCGTTTCTATCTTCGCAAAAATTCCAGTATTATGTAATCTTTATTGATGATTTTACTAGATATACATGGTTATATCCCTTGAAGAAGAAATCAGATTTTTATGAGTGCTTTTTAAAATTTCAAGCTTTTGTGGGGAATACTTTTGACAGAAAAATCAAGACTTTCCAAAGCGACAAAGGTGGTGAGTTTACTTCAAAAACCTTCACGAATCATCTTGCCAAGTATGGTATCAAGCAACAAATCTCATGTCCACATACACCAGAACATAATGGTTTAGCAGAACGTAAACATAGGCACATTGTTGAGACAGACTTAACACTTCTTTTTCATGCCAACGTTCCTCTTAAATTTTGGGCAGATATTTTTCTAACTGCAATTTATCTTTATAAATAGATTGTCCATCTCTTCTACTGGTAAGAAAACTCCATATTTAAAATTATTTAACAAACAACCAGATTATTCGGGACTTAGAGTTTTTGGAGCTCAATGCTTTCCATATTTAAAAACACTTGGAATGCATAAATTTTCTCGAAAAACAATCCCATGTGTTTTCTTAGGATATAGTACTTTACATAAAGTTTATCGTTGTCTTGATCCTAATACTCATCGTATATATATATCTCGTCAAGTTGTTTTTAATGAAAACTTTCTTCCCTATTCATCCCGAAAATTTTCTAAAACTTCTACATCTGAAAACTTATCTATTACCACTTTCCCTAATTCTGATGAGTGGCTCTCAAGAAATATGTCTGTCTTCTTGCCCACAGAGATACAATCTTCGAAACAATTTGTTACTTCACCATCCGATCACAATTCACCTTTTAAAAAATCAAAAATTCTTACTTTCGATAAGGATCCACCGACTACATCCCAAGAACCATCTGTCAACCACTAACCATCTACTATCACTATCAATATTTCAGATTTATCTCCCACAACTATATCAAATCCCACCACTCCAACTCAATCTCGTGACACCCATTCTTCATTACATCAAGATAATATACACTCATCCACTTCCTCTCCTTTGTCCCATGATATCCCAACATCTTCTCCTCCTATATGCCCTATTCGAGAAAAACGTTTGCCTTCCTACCTTAAGGATTATGTTTGCTCCTCTACTCATCGAAATATAAACTTTAATGATGCACTTCTTGTTCACATCAGTGAACCAAAATCCTTAATTCAGCCCAAAAATTTGAAAATTGGAGAGCTGCCATGTTAGAAGAAATTGAAGCTCTACATAAAAATCACACCCGGACGCTTGTCTCTCGCCCCACCAATACTAATATTGTTGGAAGTAAATGGGTTTATCGCACAAAATTTAAGGAAGATGGTAGTGTGGATCGATTCAAGGCCCGCCTTGTTGCCAAAGGTTACACTCAAATTCCAGGCTTAGACTTTGGTGAAACTTTCAGCCCCGTTGTGAAACATAATACAATTCGTGTCATTTTATCTCTTGTTGTCCACTTTCAATGGCCCCTTAGACAGTTAGACGTCCAAAATGCCTTCCTTCATCGGGTTCTCAATGAAAGAGTCTATGTGGAGCAGCCACCTGTTTTTGTGGATCCACGATTTCCAAATCATGTCTGCCTTTTACACAAATCTCTCTATGGTCTTAAACAAGCACCTTGTGCTTGGTTTGCTCGATTATCTTCTAGTTTGTTATCTCTTGGTTTCCGTTGTAGGAAAGCTGATTCATCATACTCACACTCAATTTATTGTTTTACTTGTATATGTAATGATGTTATCGTGACCGCCAATGATTCTGCATTTATCTCCCAACTCATATTACACCTGAATAAGGAGTTTAAACTCAAAGACTTAGGACAACTTCACTATTTCTTAGGGATTGAAGTCAATAATTTCTCTGGTGGTCTCATGCTTTCACAAACAAAATACGCTTGTGATCTTTTCACCAAAGCAACCATGTTGGAGTCCTCCAAAATTAGCACTCCTAATGCTCAAAAATCCAACACTCTTTTGGATGATAATCAACTAACTGACCCTACCACATATCGTCAACTATGTGGCTCTCTACAGTACCTCACTTTTACTCGACCTGACATCACACATGCAGTGAATCAAGTCTGTCAACATTTTCAATCTCCTACGATGAAGGATATACATTCTGTAAAACGAATTCTCCGCTACATCAAAGGAACTATTTCCTATGGTTTACGATATTTATCTCAAAATGCTCTTGTTCTAAATTCCTTTTGTGATGCAGATTGGGCAGGTTGTCCGGAAACTCGACGAAGCACCACATGCTATTGCATTTTTCTTGGTTCAAACCTTATTTCCTGGGCATCTAAAAAGCAACCGACTGTCTCTCGGTCTAGTGCTGAATCTGAATATCGTGCCCTAGCCTCTAATGCTGCTGAAATTACATGGCTTCAACACATTTTTCATGATATAGGGATCCGGTTTCATCGTCGCCCTTTGCTCCTTTGTGATAATAAGAGTGCAATATCCATGTCTCATAACCCAGTGTTCCATGCTCGTATTTAACACATTGAAATCGATTATCATTTCATTAGAGAAAAAGTCACTACTGGTGCTCTCCACCTACGCTATTTACCGACTCACAAGAAAATTGCCGATATTCTCAATAAAGCGCTTCCACGAGACGCATATGAAGATTTTCGGTACAAGCTCGGTGTTCATTCACTTTCACTACCTACCTTGCAGGGGGTGATAAGAATCAACACAAGGATGATCCCGTAATATCAGCCAAAGAATATGGAAAGATTTCAAATTTGCGAGATTGTCTCAATTACACACCTTAATATTGGGGATTGAATATATCACTTCTAATTGTCTAAATTTAGCTTTATGTACGTTAGTTTATTCATTATATAAACATTTGTCTAATGTAGTAAATGATTTGAAGGAAATAATAAAAGAATCAACCTTTCTTCATTGTTTTTCTTTTCTCAAACTCAAACTCAATAGTTATAAGCTATACGCCACATTCAAAATATAAAAAAAAAATTTGTATTGGTTAAATTTTTTTAGCTCATATTTATGTTCCTTATCATAAGAAAAAATTTTGAATGCTCATATTATTTAACTTATGAATGAGATCAGTTGGCAATTGCACGTATATGAAACCTTTGAAAAATAGTATGTTTAATTTCAAAGTTAACGGATGTTGTCATATAAATGCTTATAATAATATAATATATTATTTTTTAAGTAAAATAAAATAATAAAATACGTGTATATTTTTTTAAACTTATTTATATCATCATCATTGTAGTTATGTTTTAATTCAATATAAGTATAATATTATGATTATCTGCATACTTTAATGCTCGTGCCAACTTAGATCAAGATTTAAACTTAGCAGTGACGTGATGATTATTTCTCATCATGTGTCGTTTAAAGAAAAAATATGGGGAGAAAATATACTAAACGTTAATATTTGAAATACAAAAAATTTAGTTATAAATTACAAAACAACATTAATAGTTTCATTTCATCCTGTAAGAAGAAATAATGGTGCAGCTAGCTTTTAATTGAATATTTATGGTGTCAGGAGTTGCTTCCGATGCCTTGTTGCGGGTGGCTTGCTTACCTGTTTGTGAGTAATTTGTTGTGCAGGCTTTTCTTTAAAGATCATTTATCTTTTCTGGTCTCCATTTCTAATGTCAATCTAATCGTTTCAATTCTCTTGTTTTATTTCAATCACAGAGTTGCAATTAAAATATGTTAATACACTATCTGCCATTCCAACATGTCAATTTTGTGGGGCATTCAGATTTCCACATGAACCCCCTACATTCTGCTGTGACCTGTCTAAAGTCGTCTTGTGTCACCTATTGCACCAGTGGATTTGGTTAATCTTTTCGTCGATCCTTCTTCTCCGATGGCTGTATCATTCCGTCGTAAAATACGCTTGTATAATAGTATATTTTCATTTACATCATTCGGTATACGGATTGACAAAAGTCTAGCATCTCTTAATCATGGGGTGTACACCTTCCGTGTTGCTGGACAAGTGTTTCATGCATTGCCTCCACTTGTGCCTCAAGAGGGAAGACCTAAGTATTTTCAGCTTTATTTTTGGGATAATGACAATGAGTTACATAATAGAATGTCTGCAGTAAATGAGGATGTTGTTGATGAGGCCACTATGATATTATTGATGCATATTTTGAAGCATAATCCTTATGCAGAGCTCCTTCAAAGAATAAATGAATTTTCTTCTATCCGAGATATCCGACTGCACATAAGCAAGAACGTTCATGTGAGAACCGAAAATCTTGGCACTAATATAATTAATTATTTGTAAGACCTTGGATCCTTGTACTAGAATAAGATATGAATATTGAAAATTTGGTTGATTGGGAATCTTTATTATCAAGACAATAAAATCTAGTCTTGTGCATGAAAAATTTCGAAATTATGGAGAATAATACAAGATCATGGAAGATTTGTGCAAGACTTAAGAATTTAGACATAATATTGCATAGGATTTTCGAAAATCCTCCTAGAATATATGCCTAGATGTTGTGAGGCATGAGTACAAGGAAGCATACAAGGTGAATTGGAAATAATCATCAAACTTGTGCACAAAGAAAAGAATCCTTACCATAGCCACCATATTTTTGAAATTTTGGAGGGTATTGAGATCAAGAATGAATCTCACAACTTTAGTAGCTGAATTTTCAAAAAATAGCAAAGAATATTGGAGTCAACCTATGAGATTTGGCATGATTTTGGTATGATTTGAGTACCTAATTTAGCTCCCCTCCCTTCACCTATAAATATGCCATCACTCCCACTCCTCAACTCACCCTAATTCTCGAAAATTCAGAGCTGAAAGGTCCGAAAAATTTCAGCAACTCCCTAGCCAAACTCTGCCCGAAAATCGTTTAAGAAACCAAGTCGAAGCGCCATTCGAGCAAAAACGAGAAACGACCCTATTTCCGAGCCGAGCATCCACGTCTTTAGCATCAATTATACTGTAAGTGGGCTATTTTAAATCTTAAAGTTTCGGTTTTATGCACATGAAAGTTCTGTTTTCGGTTTTAATATTCGGTCGAGCTCCATCTCCCGTCTATACGTTTTTACGAAATTTTGGTACATTTATGTTTGACACTGTGAGGATTCCCTGAAAATGGGTGGAATTCCAACATATGGCCCTTAACGGTGGGATAGAACCGTTTTATGGTCTCGCCCCCTTAGAGGATCAAAACTTATGGATTGAAGTCAGTAAACCGTTAAAGGTAAAAAATCGCAGTGTTGTTATGTTACGGATACGATAGTACGTTTATGAAAAGCAAGCTATATTTATATGTATGTTTCGAAAATGTTATAAAATTGTCAGGTTGTGTTCAATGTCCCCCATTTGCTGAGTATTTCCCAAAATACTCATCCCCCTTATTCTCCCCTCCCAGATAAGTCCGAAGAACAGGTTGAGGACGAAGAATCGGAACAGTTTTGGGGCTGGTGATTCGCGAGATCAGTAGTAGTTATATTTCAAATTATTGCTTATTACTGTGTAAGACGCTTCCGCATTTATTCCTGTCGTTTAGTGATTTTGGTTGTAAAAGACAATGTTTCCTTTGGGTTGAAATTATGAATTATAAACTGGTTTCGGTATACATTATACTACAAAGGCTTGTTGTTTCGATTGTGTGATTGTTAAACAATACCGGTGTCAATCCCGAGTCTCGGGGCGTGAAATTTAAGTGGTATCAGAGCCGCCAGGTTCATAATCCGAGTAGGAAAAATCGATTTTCAAAAAAAAATTTGTCGGCGGAATTTTTACTTGAGGCCGACGCTATTCCCTCGAAACAGCCCAATTGTCGGCGGAATTTTTACTTGAGGACTGAAATCGCGAAATTCCTCCGTTTAGGCCTCCGAAACGTCGTTTTTGCCGTTTTAGGAAATATTTGTAGACCCTATAACTTCTCGTAGGAAATTCTGAATTCGATTCCGTCGATTTTTCTAGAATCCTCTCAACATATGCTTCGAACCCATATGTCAAATTCCAAACTTTCCATTTTTGAAAAAAAAAATATATTTATTTAAATTTGAAAATTTCATATATATTGTATATTGTCCTTTGTTATATGTTGTCTCTCTCCGATTCTGAGCATTTCCATTTTTGATTTCAGGAAATGGCTTCATCTACTCTCATGCGACCCCACACCCGTGCCCAAGCTGCCATTCGTCTGAAGGAGCTTGCCCTTCACTATCAGTCCCGTCAGATTCGGCGACTTAGAGCCAGATTGATTGAGAGGAGGATTGAGGTCGAAACCTTAGCCGCTGAGAAAGAGGAGATTCAGGTCCGCCTTAACCAGTCGATCTATCAGGGTGAGTTAGTGAGAGGTGATAACATGGACCTAAGAGATATCATAGAGCAGTGCAAGTATCAGCATGGGAAGCTACGAGAGGATACGGAGCGTTGTCGCAAAGAGCTGGAGGAAGAGAAACAGCAGAATGCCAAAGGTAAGAGAAGGCTAGAAAATTTGTGTGAGGCCATGAACAGCCTCGCATATGTAAACCAACGTCTGACCCAACAGTTGGAAGCTCTAAAGGACCAACTCAAGCAGAAGAAACAATATCATCTGCAGTATCAGCAGCATTGGAACGACGAGATGGAAGTGGCTGAGGCGGAGATTCGGGGACTTAAGGCATAGGTGACACAGCTCACAGAAGAGAACGCCCAGCTCACCCACATGGTGGAGATACTGCAAGAGGAAGAGCCGGAGGAGGAACCGGAAGAAGAGGAGCCGATAGAGATCAATGAGCCTATAGCTGCCATAGGAGATGGAGAGATAGATGATTAGAGTTTCTTAGTTACCTTTCCTTATTATTAGGAGTTTATCTTTCCATTGTTGTTATTTTATTTCAGTCAATACGATTTGTTTCTTTCAGTACTATTTATTGCATTCAGTTGTTCATCTATATTCAAAAATTAATAAAGTTATGTTTATTTATTAATCTCAGTTGTTCCAGCGTAACTTAATTATTCAATCTTTTCGTTATGAACGTCAAATTCTTAGAAGCATTTAACTTGTAAGAAATGGCCGGTAGACCACCAAGACAAAACCGCAACCCCCGTTATGCTAACAACAACAACAATGCCAACGAATAAGGCAACATACCTCCACCTCAGTTCAGTCTTAATCAAGTAGACTTGATGGCCATAGCCACGATCGTGGCAACAACACTGCAAGGGTTAGTGAACCCGAACGCCAACCAACCACCACCTCCTCCACCACAGCATGGAGTAAAGTTCCATTATGAATCCCTCCGCAAGAACAAGTGTCCAACCTTCAGTGGAGCTGTTGTCCCTGAAGTTAGCCAGAGTTGGCTAAAAAGTGTGGAGACTCAGTTGAGACTGTTGGAAGTCCCGGTTGCACTAAAAGTGGACGTGATAGTGCCCTTCCTAGAAGATCGAGCAGGCAAGTGGTGGGAAGCAATCTCGCCAGCCATGACAATTGCAGTACCAATCACGTGGCAACGTTTTAAAGAAGCTTTTCTGAAACAATACTACCCAGCCGAGGTCAGATTGCAAAAACTAAGTGAGTTTGAAAATTTCAGCCAAGTTCCAGACATGTCAGTGGTGGAATATACCTCCCAGTTCAATGCCTTAGGATCTTATGCTCCGACAATCATGGCGGACGAAGTTCTGAAATTGCAGTTTAAGAAAGGGTTGAACAGCATGATCCAATAAGCTCTAGTAGTCTACCAACCTGCTAATTTTTCAAACCTGATGGGCGCAGCTATCCGAGATGAAATTGATATCCAGCGCAGGGAGAAAGAATTTAAGAACAAGAGGCCTATGAATAGTCAATCCCCACATAATGTTCATAATCTCTACTTCAATTTAATTTCTATTCACATCCTATATATAAATGTTACTTATGTAGAAGAATTGTACATATTCAAAACAGTAAACAAATACAATGGGACACATGAATGCAAAACCAAACAATAAATGAGATTACTTAAAACCTTTGCCCTTTGGAATATTGTCCACAACAGTTAATCAATTATTGGAATTGGACGGTCCCAACTGTCGGTACAAATATGAATTACATACACTTTATAATGTACGTTATGCAGAAAACGTTTCCTCACATAATTAAATCATTTATACAATTTTATTCCCTGGAATTGATTATCCATTGTATTTTGTGTAAAAACTTTTACATATAAATAACGTATACAAGTTTTCCCCGATTACAGCATCTCATTCGAATCTTTACAGACATCGATTTTATTCTGAAATGGTAAAACCCAAAAGCTTCACACACAACCAAAAAACTCATATGGCTACACCCAACGTTGTAATGATTAAAAATCTTAAGGAAATCAGGCTGATGCCGTCATCGAAGCTCTCATTCTCCGACAAGGTTATGAAACCCAAACAAATAAAGGTTCCATAAGAATCAGAAAGTCGATACTCATTGACAAGCAGGTATGAAATTTATATCTTATTCCGACCATGCATCGTAATATCGTCACATATATCAAGATATGACCGTCTTCACAAATTTTTTTACCACTTTGCTTAACTGAAATCAACATCTTCATATATATTTACAGTAACCGTACTTTATGTTTTATGTGTGTTACTCATTCTTTTTGTACAATTGTAGGGGAATATGATTTACACTATTATGTTCTCAAATATGATCTCCCAATTTAAGGATTTGTTGCACACCAATAAAACCTACTTGATTTGTAATCCACTGGTGAAGAAAATAAACTCCAACTATTTAATGCCAATCCGAGCATCGAAATTACTATCCAAACAAGGTCTGTGATTACTGAATTTCGAGCTATGCGACCAACGATGCCAATGGATATCAACTTCAAGAGATTTAATGAAATCACTCCTAAGCTTAATTCAAATGAAAACCAGCGTAAGATTCATCTTCGACAATTATTTCAAAATGTTTTAAAATATATGCTTCACTAACTTTTTGATAACTTTGCAGATATAATTGGTTTTTTCAAAAACGTCTGACCACTTCGTAATTTTGTGAGACCAAAGACTGGAAAATTTGGGCATTTAAGAGATATCATCCTGATGAATGAACAGTTATTCATGATAAAAAATGACTAAATACACTTACAGAAATCATTTTCTTTGCCACTGTTCTTTACCCATTTTCTTGTGCATACTTTTAATGGTTATATTTTCAACAGGTACGAAACTATAGACATTGGATTGTGGGATGATTTAGCTGTCAATGAAGTACAATTGATGAAAAAAATGAGGCTCATGCAACTATCGCGGCTATATGCAACCTCAGAATGCAAACACACAATAGTTATACTAACCATCGACTTTATTTAATGTTTTATCATGCTCACAAATAATAACTCTCATTTCTACTTTCAATGTAAGATGTCTCTCAATTGAAATCTACATCAACAACATACGTTTTACTCAATCCACAATGCTCCAGAGCAGTTGAACTTACCGAATGGTAAGATCACTTTTAATATCTTTTCATTGTGAAACATTGCATCTATTTGTAGCTATGTTTCAACTTCAGAAACTTTTGCCCGGAGCTAATATATGTGTCTAAAATAAATGGTTCTTTCGCGTATTGTGTAGAATATTTAGGCCTTTTATATTTTGTTACTTAGTGAAATATTCCTGGTCTTCATTTATGTTATAACATAACGAGGGATAAAAATCAGGTTGCACGCGACTAACACTATACATGGCGTGAATGAACTTTGGACCAAGAAAAAATTTGCGGAAGCAGTCAAAGTAACTATAGAACAACTCGCCAAAAAAGTAACACGCTAACTGAGGTATTCTTTGTTTTAAATTCATTGCATCATATTAACCACCTCCTATATCTTAACCATGAAATCAACAAACACTGCAACTACATTACTGCACATAAAGAATTAAATTATGTTGACGAGTTTGTGCGAAGCAGCGGGGAAATTAACCTACTGCCTTGGTCTATCTAATTTTTAGTATAGTTGCATTTATCAGTTATCTTTTAAATATTTATATTACATTGTAAAACACCAAGAATAAGAACCATAATTCTACATACTTTCATTCATTCTTCAACATTTATGATGACCCTTGTTCACTTATATCAACTTTGTTCTCTCGAAATATTATGCATGAAAATCTAAATTATCATTAAAAATAATATTACCAAAATAACTAAATCTGATCTCTCTCTTTTATTTTTTTAGAACAACTACTACTGTGTTCAGGGAACAATAAAGAAGATCGAAAACAATTCATCTCTGTTTTATGATGCGTGCAACTATTGTAACAAATCAGCCACAAAGAAAACAACTGGAATGTCTTGCATTGACTGTACAAATATACCCATTGAAATAGTTCCAAGGTTTCAAGTAACTCTACTTTCAATCTTTGTTAAATATATCTTGATTACTACATAAAATGATGCGCCTATTATTTAAAATCTCAGGTATAAACTTACTGTGTTGATTAAAGATGAACTGGAATCGCAAAAATAACTATGTTTGGAGAAATTGTCACATTGTTCATTGGATGTCCTATTGAAAAATACATCAAAAACCGCAATAAGGTAGGGAAAAATACGTATAAAATAAGTTTACTACTTACCTGAAAGAAAAAAACAATTTTACTTAATTATATCATTTGCATGTATATAATCTAATGTTTATAAATCTCACAAATGGTGCAGGACATCGATGATGTCATCACTCCCAACACAGAAATCCATAAATTTGTGTTAAAATTGGATAGGACTGTCACAAACAGTGAAGAAATGATTTCAATAATTGCTGAAAGTGTTCAAAAACCACGCCGGATTCACTCAAAAAATATCCAAACAAAAAAATAGAGATCGTTAAGAAAGCTAAATAATGAAAGCAAAGAAGGATCAAAGAGCTATTCTTCCACATCTTCGAAGATAAACATTTCCGGCAGAAGTGAATCACACAACACTACTATAGAAGTTGGGGACGACGAGCTTCTTAAGGAGTATACAAAACGAATTAAGCGACATACTTCATGCAAAAAATCAAACAATGTTTCTATGAAGACCAACTAACAGAGTCGTTAAGAGATTTCTCATTGTGTTATCAACACCCGTTTATCTTTTTTATGTACTCGTTTGACTTTTTATTTAACTACTTTTTATATTTTTTTTTATCTTATTTGTATGAATTATACATATCATATAATATAATTAATTATACAAAAATTCGGTTTTATTGTCTTAAAAAAACTTGGTTTAATTATTATCACACGTGCAACACGTACATCTTTCTAGTATATATATAAATATATGCAGTAACGGATCCAGGTTTTTATTTTTACCCGTGCTAGAATATTTTAAACAATGGTTGAACTAAATATTGACAAATAGAGCTTCGGACTACCGAAAAAAAAGAAAAATATTTATTTATAAAAAATATCGGAAGAAAAAGTCATCCTGGCTACTGCCGGACGAAGCAACACATGACTCCGCTTGTGTATATACGGGGTTGAAAACATTCCTCGTGGTATTATTTGGTGTGCTATATTTTATTGATTGCAGGCATGAAAAGTGGTTTATGACTCAGATGCATGTAAGATTACTTCCAACTAACGTTTGAATGTATTCCATCACTAGCCAGCCCACTTATATTTACTTAAAAGATATATCTAAGACTTTATGATAACAAATTTCGGACAATGTTAAATATGAGATTCTTATAATAATTAATTTTGGTCTTTCGATCATATCCATTTTTTTTATGAAATATCATATGTAACGTGATACCCTAAGGTATGGGCCCACTACCCCTGGCTCATCCCAAGCCCAAGTGGAAGACAAGCCCACCAAGGGCTCAGGTATTCTCCTATAAATACCAGGTTTGAGTGTTCATTTGATTCATTCACTATATCGTTTTCAGCAGCACCCTTAGCTGCTCCCCCCATATATCCTCAGTCTCTGACTTGAGCGTCGGAGGGGCTACGCCAGGACACCCTCCTGGCCTCCTCTTAACGATTTTATTTGTGATTTCAGGCTCAGTGTAATTTCAGAACCTGCGTCTGTACTAGTGACACTTGCTGGAATCGGACCCTAATTTTCCCGTGAGTATCATAACGAAATAGAAATTTAAACATAGAATTGTTGTAAAAGTAAAAATATGCGCAGAATTCTACGGATCCGGTAATGATTTTCAAGATTTCTTATGAGTATACAAAAGTTATTTTTCTAGGTTTTTCATACGAAAAGCAAGATTTTTGTCAACATCCAAAAAATAGGCTTTGTTCATGTTACTTATATATGCAGTATCCTTCTTAATTCAACACTTGACACGTGTGTTGAGTAGATAAATCATGCTCACTGATTCAACCATTATGTATTGATGAGTGGTCGTGATTCATCACTCAACATATTACACGGATGATGACACTACCTGTATAGATAGTATTTACCAAGCCCAAAATATAAATTGGAATTTGGAAATATGTGGAGTTTTTGGCTTTTTGCCATTGGATTTTTTTTTATTTTTTATGGGGAAAAAAGGTAGTTCTTCGAGCTGGAATGACGTGGCACTAACGGCTCAAATCATGAAAGCTTCTTCTTCTCATTGTAAAGTACAAAACTGTCCTTCAAAAAAACCCATACTGTCTACGAAGGGCATAACCGTCATTCAACGCACGTGGTGGAAATAAGGGAGAATAATATAAATAGAGTATTTATATAACCGACCTCCCAAACTTGACTGAGGATTCCAAATTTCCCAAAAAACATGCTCCGATTCATTCGCTGCACTCTCCCCCATTAACTCACGTTAATTTGTCTACCCTTTTTCCTAAAAATAGGTTTTCAGAAAGCAATGAGAAAAATTTCGGTTCTTTTTTGGAGAAATTAGACTAGAAATTGAGGATTAATGCGGAGTTCTTAATGCCGTTTGTGATAGATAGATATATATATCTATCCCTTTTCATCAATAAAGGGCAGATTTTGATTCTTGTATGCATACATGCAAAGGGGCAGATTCAAGCTTCCTACAAGTTTATCGTTTCTTTGTTAATCATTATTGGATAAATGTCTGAATTGGTGGCTCGAACTGGCCGGCACCAGCAGCGTTATGAGGATGGTTACCGCCTCATTGCTGGGTATTTTTCCTTTTGTTCACCATTTCGTTTGTATAATATGTACATGCATGCATATTTTGACGTGTGTTTGATTGCAAGTGAGTTTTGCTTCTATTTTTTCAGCTTGGAATTGGTTTTGGACGTTTCCTGGAAATTTCATTGATTCGATTTCAAAATTGGGTTTTTGTTCGATTAAGGAAGTGTGTAACTTTTGGGTTTTGAATTACGTTCGTTTGATTCTCGGGTATTTTTTGCTACTGGGTTTTGTTTAGTCAGGAGAAAATGTTGATTAAACTATCTGAGACTTGAACTTCATGCATATGTGTTCAAAGGGGAATATAGATGGGGAAATGCATGTAATATAGAACCCAATATTTTTCTATCCTTTTGTTTTGGCTGATATCTGTTGTTGTTAAAGCTTTAATTTTTCTTGTTGTTAATTGATATCATGCTCACTCTCTGTACCATGTTAAGATTACGATAATCTTGTTCTTTAATTTAGTTTTCTCTTGATAATTTTGCGATTTGAATACCTTTTTGGTTGTAGAGAACATGAGAAGTTAGAGAAACGGATTCAGAGTTTCATTTTCATATGTACGTGCCATTTTGTCACCCAGAGACCAACTCCACAGGTCTCAAGTTTCGTTTGGTATAATTAATAGGCTATTATGCTAAATCAACAAAAAAAGTTAATTTATTCTCAACCTTAGAAATCTGCTAGGGTGAAAGAAGCTCTCTGAGCACTTTCTTCAATGTGTGTGACCATTTTAAATTTTGAGAACTTGGTTTCTTGTCTGACAAGCAAGATGAATCATAAAGAATGTGAATGTCCATGTTACACGCTTGAAGAGTTCTTACATGCAGAATCAACAGTTGATGATACTATCTGGGATATTTGACTGTGTATGTATCTTAGACTCATATTACAAGTTGAAACATTTTAAGCTTAGAGTTAATTAGCAAATTGCTGGCTACTATTGATTATGTTTTGTTTATCAATCCTAAGTTTGGAATGATTTCCACCTATGCTTTGATAACGGTGGATGAAATTTTCATCGATGTTCACGTGCTACTGTCTTCTTGTGTGCATGAATATACTTAGAAGGAAGTGCCCTCAGGGGTGAACCTCTATTGATATTTCCTGCAGTTTGTCTTACCTGAACTGATGTTCTGAATATATTAATAATGGATAAGAAGGCAAAATAAAGTTTCAAAATTCTCCCTTAATCAGAGATTGTGACAATTCACATCATCATGCATTATATCAATTCTATACGTGTACTTTCTCCTGAAAACTTTGCCATATTTGTCCTGATAACTTTGTTCATATGTAAACACATGCACTATAGTTTCTCATTTCTGACTTGTACATTCTTTCTCAGGTGTATTCCATTCAAATACATATATGCGGAAAACAATGGAGGTGATTCATCTGAGATGATAGTTGAAGTACTGATGATAAATTCTACTAGTGGACCTGGTCTTCTATTTCCCAAGGTGTGAGTTGTGGGCGCATCATCTAAATAGTTGGAAGTGGAAACATGAAGGATTTTGAAATGTCTTTTATGGTTTATAACATTCTTTTGTTGCTGATAAGTTTATACTGATTACATTTTTTATACTTCTATTGATAGTATACTAGAAAATGCTTTAGACAAGAAGATTGCAGGAAATCTCAGACTTTTTTTACTTGTAACGGGATGTAAATACTGAGAGACAGTGAAAGCATCTTATGAACTTTTTCTTCGTCGATCTAAACTTTTGCTTTGTTTGTTTTAGTTGATAGTTAGTCGAACCTTTCTTGGAGCAAGCCTAGAGTGCCTTTTTTGTATAGCTTTGACTCATTATCCTAGAAAATCTGAAGCTAGTTTTATTTTCCATGAGTTTAACCCACATACCATTTTCTCCTGTCATTGCAGCATATATTATGTTCATAGATAAACTATTTTTTGAACACAATCATATTTGGAGAAGTTTTAAGGATTAATTCTTGAAATGAAAATGGTTCAAAAACTACTACGTCAGTTATTGAATATTATACTGAGAATTTTTTGCTTATATACACGCATTTGTTTGATCTTTCTTAGGTGTAAATTTGCTACGTATCCATGCCAATTATCCTGTGAATCATGTGATTAATAAGTTGAATTAATGATAAGAATTTTTGTTGATGGTCGGGAAAAATTTTTTGAATCATTTTAACTGAAATTTGATGAATAAGAGGTATTTAAATAAATCGTTCAAAAACCCTGGAAACCCGTGAATCAATTCGATTGAGACATTCTTTTTAATTTTAACGTGCGCCTCTGAACTATGTGAAATTGTGTACATAATAAAAATGATTATGACAATGCTACCATCATTGTGCTTGTTCTGTTTTTCTTTACAGGGTGGATGGGAGAATGACGAAACAGCTGAGGAGGCAGCAGCCAGGGAAGCCGTAGAGGAGGCTGGTGTTCGAGGGGATTTAATGGTAACATATAATGTCAATTCGTTTTTTCTCTTATGCTTGTTTATCATCTATGTTTCTCTGATCTGAGGTTTTATATCTGCATGATTATGATTTGGTTTCTGTTTTACTTTAGCAATGCCTCAGTGTTGCATATAAAGTGACGTGCTGTACAACAATGAAGTAACTCACTTATATGATCGTAATCAACACTAGATTTTGAGTCCAAGAGCACCAACCACCCTGGTAGTGTCTTTGTTGGTGGATCCAGGTGTTTAGAACATAGAAAGCAAGTATATCACATTCTAGGGGAAGCAAAACAATTTTCTAAACTAAAGCCAATTAGCGCTTGATTGTACTTATTTTATTGGTTTTCCCATTATTGTTCGGACATCAAAGTTCTACAACAGTTAGGTGTTGACAGGATTTCCTGCCTAATAAAGCCTCAATCTTTTCCTAACATTCTTTTAAGTATTTTTTTTCTAGACATGAGGTTCTGGAATTGCTGTTAATTGTTTGCGTGTTTTCAATCTCGATTGTTTCTAATCAGACTGTCCGTAGCTTGTTTTCCTAAAGTATTCATACATGATGACGCTGGTGTAAGGGTTTTTAATATCATTTAATTGCTGAAAATTACTGCTACGTGATTTTTTTTTCTTCATTTTTGTGTGTGTTTCATTCCTGGCTGTTGAAGTCTGGTTGTTGAAGACCATATTGTTAATGTTCCTCACTTGTTTAATATAGATCAGCTTCTGTGCTGGCTGCTTATAAATCGTAAAATTTGGTTGGTTATTTAATAACGAAGCAAGACTTAGGTGTTACTCAAAATGAATTACGGTGTCGAATTAACAGTCTGGTAGCACTTTCTTATGGCCTATAAATCATGGTTGAACACTTGAACTTAATTGAAATTGACTTCATTACTTGAAGCTAAAAATTCCAGCTAAGGCCTTTTCCGAACCACTGACGTAATCATTAAATCAGATTACTATTCTGGCATTCTATTTTTTTGAAAATGGGTGTAAAAGTTCAAAACCATGTACATCAGGTTCGAGATGTTTGGTAATATGGGTTAAACAGGCTTCTGCACTATTAATTAGATAATGAAATTGCTAGTTCTAATGTGGTTAGTGCCTGTGGGCAGTCTTATATCCAAATGTGATGGAATTGAGAAGCATGCTATTGTTGTTATCAAAGGAATATTCCTAGAGTGGTGCTATTGAACCTTGCTGAAAAATGTTTTACATATTTACTTTTGTGATTTAGGCTTGGTTTGGATTAGAAAATGTAGCTTAATAAAATTCTTTATTATTCTTGGCTTTCGAAGTATTAAAAAAAAAAAAAGCAGAAGCAACTTTCATATTTGGATACAGGATATAGCAATGAAACTGAGTTTTTTAAAAAATTTAAGTTGCAGTAGAAGCCCTAGAAACACATCTTTTGGTGGGTAAACGTTAACACAAAAGAATAAAGATTAGTTCTAACCGGAAAACTGTAGTAAGTAGTTATTTCGGTATTTTTGGAAATCAACTCGTACGAAGAACTTTGTTTCTTGTGGAATTGGTGGCTTACAACATAATTTAGGCCTCAGATGTTTGAATAAGGAGGAAAGGTTAATTCGTAATTTATTACCTTTACGCTAAGGTCATTGCTCTTGTGAACCTGAGGTGTTGGTATCCACTTTAATGTTATTTTTACAAGCCATAAGCTAGACAACGAAGAAGCCAAACCTGTAGGACTTCTAATGAGAAATGTGAAAAAATTTGGTACACATTTTGTTGCTGGTGGCTATGAATTGTTTATGATTTCACACTAGTTGCTATGTCTCTTCTGTTGCGCTGTGCAACACATCATAAATCAACCCATCTAGGCAAGAGGACGTCAAGTCACATTTTGATCAATATCATTACCCTTGAATTTGGTGGAACATCTTGTTTTTCAGTAAATTAATCCTAGAATGCGTATTCCTTGTAGGTACAAGCACCGTCATTTTTTTACTTTTTTTTATATTATTTCCCTGATACATAAACCACCTACTGCCTTTGTTGTCAGCTGGCGTGCCTTATTTTGTTTAATGACTTGGAAAGATCATATTCGATGTTTTATGACAAAACTTCTCATTGTACATCTAAATTAGTGCACCCCACCTCTGTAAGGCCCACAGCTTGGGTTGCTTCTTGAGCTTAGGCACTGGCGTCTGCGCGGATGACCCATCTAGTAACCATGAAGAGCTGTATGATCACGATGTATTCTCTATTTTTTTCTTGTCCTGTTCTCCTGCAATGTGGATAAAATGACCTTTCTCATAAAAAAAAATCTTAAAATTATGCATTGTTTTATTTCAGCATTATCTGGGATGCTACAGCTTCAAGAGCAAAACGCTGCAGGATGAATACAGTCCAGAAGGTTTGTGTAGAGCTTCCATGTATGCTTTGTATGTGGAGGAGGAACTCGAGTCCTGGCCAGAAAAAAGCCATAGAGAAAGAAGTTGGCTAACCATTCCTGAAGCCATTTCCTGCTGCAGACATGCTTGGATGCAAGAGGCGGTCGAAGAAGGTTTCTTAGAGTGGTATGCTGATGGCATGGTTAGAACATTGCCAGAAAAAAGTACTTGCTAGTTTGAGAGTTATAGAGCATTGAAGCCTCTACAAAGTGGAAGTTAGATGCAAATATTGGTGCTATTTAGGTGTTCAGAGATTCGGTAGGATGGAGTATTGGAGTTACAAATTCGCCATACTTAACGGCAATGTTTATTTAATAACTTTACAAACCGATTGATGCCTGATTATGGCAAAAAAAATTGGTTAGCTGGTTCATTCATCATTTGGTGGGGTCTGTAGACTTGTTTTGCTATCGACGCTAAAAAATATTCGATACATAATCATATAAAAGTGTAAAACACGGTACCCTTTTTAGGACACTTCAAATAACTTAGATTTTTGAGACACTTAAAAAAATTAATAGAAGTTAATCTTCTATACGAACAAATTTTGAAAAATAGGAAATATAAGTGTTTGATATTTTCCAAGGATATATACTTTTGGCAGGAATTCTCTTTGAGTGAATTAATAAAACCGGAAAACAACCAGATTAGATACTGAGATTCATCCTACGGAGAGCTAAAATACTTTGTGCAGACTCCAAATATTAAGTGCATTTAGACCCCTAGACGTTTTTGCAGTACCCTTCCAACTAAATACCTCCTTTTAAGGCTGAAGACACATTCAACACTCCGTGGACAAATTAATGAAAAATCAGATACCAGAAGAAACCCAGCTGCATAGAAATACTTGTAGGTGATCTTTAGTGCCTATCAAGTGGATGACCCACATTTATAAAAAAAGGTCAAATCTGACTCATCTCTGTCATCGGTACAAGTTCTTGTATCATGTATTATGTATATGTGGTGCGGTGCATCTTTGCACAAACACAAATGATACGGATATCCCAGCTATTGCCAGTATTGAGAAGGAAAAGTATAAAACAACAATTAACGATACAACATAAAAGATAACTTTGACAAAATATATATATATCTATAGATGCCAAGAGCTGAAATGTGAAACCTGGATATGATTCTATGACCTAATCAAAATGCTAGTTGGCCAGAGAGCAAAAAGGAAATCCTAAAACCTTCCATTCCTATGGTTGGATGAAAAATTCTCGAGGTGGTGAAAAGTTACAAATGAGCACATGATTCAATTTCATATTTTTACATGATATACAGATGGAGTGAGAAGCTAATGCTCATGTTTAATACGTGCCTTCAAAATTCCAGGAAGGGGAGGCGAGGCAGGAGGAATGGCCGGAATGTTTGATGTTGAAGGATGAGGGATTTGAGGTTGATAATTGGGCACATGGGAGCTCTCCCTTCCATCTCTTGGTTTTCCGCAAAAATTCATTGCTTTGAGAATGTAATAATCATCATGTAGCTCAAAAGGAGTGCTGCAGAGAAATGAAAGAATCTCTTGCGTTAGAAACATTAGAATCTATTGTTTCCTTAAACATGTTCATTCAACGCAGTGGGGCCACATAATTTTGCAAGGTTAATGCAATCCAAGCTTGTAAAAACCCAGAAGAAATATGCAATTAAATTGCTTGGGGGTACGAAATGTGTTATAAAAATATACATGCACCGCATTGTCTTTTGTAGTCACCCAAAACATTCACTTAAAAGTTAACGCATAGCATGCAACAGAAAAGATGCAATTAAATTGCTTGGGGGTACAAAATGTGTTATAAAAATATACATGCACCGCATTGTCTTTTGTAGTCGCCCAAAACATTCACTTAAAAGTTATCGTATAGCATGCACCAGAAACTTTCCTTCAGCTAATTACATACTCAACACAAATGTATGGAATAATTGCCTTACCTATTAAAATCAAAATGCACCAACTGCATATCCTCTGATATTTCCACCTCCACTGTGGCATGAGGACGAGTCTATAATTTTAAAAAAGCAAATATGAGAATGATATCCAAAAGTGCGTCTTAGATCTATTTCAAACACTAACAATCGTGAATAATTAATTATCAACAGGATGTTTATCAACGATAATGAAAACAAACCCAACGAAAAATAAAAACCACAAGCATGGGTCTATATTATCACAGTCATATTTTATCTTCATGTATGTGCAACTAGGTCAAAAGCTTCTCCGAATGTAGTATGCCATTTTACAAAGAATATTTATTAGAAATACAAAAGAAACTAATAAATTTCGATGATGCTCTTTACATTCACTGTTTGAATTTCCCCTTCACCTTATGCGAATGAATTTCAAGGTTGATGATAGGAAGTCCCCATAAACGTCAAACATTGGGAAAAAACCTTAATACATATGCTACACTATCGATCCTATTTAATACAAAGAGAAGCCAAGAAGAACCAATCATGAATGTACCAATTTATTTTGGGCAAGAGCCAAAGGGGTAGAATAGGTTCAGGCACGGGGTGTAAGGTGAGTTAAGTCAGATCAATCTGAGCTAGCGATATTTTGAGCTGGAGCTGAAATGTTGTTCATGAGCTCCCAAGCTCAAAAATAAATTTATATTTAAATAATATACAGTAAAATCAATATTTCTAATATTATGTATGTAGTATTAATATTAATATTAATTAAAACTAAAAACTTATAAAAACAAGTATTAGTTTTATATAGAGCTCAGAGTGAACATATTATTTATGAACAGATTTCATAAACCCAATTTGGGAATATGAGCTGGCTCACGAGCCGAACAAATTCATTTTCAGCTTGATGAGCTTGAACTCGATTTTGGTCGAGAAACATCACAAAATTAAAGAGTCTTTTTGGAAAATCATGCGCCCAATGTTGACATAGAAATAACAATCAACTCTACCTGAACCAAAATAAAAGGCAATGCCACTCCACCACTTGGAGTGTTTCCTGAGCTATATAGTTCTTCATTCCGTCGTATCAGGTTTTGAAGGCCGATATACTGCAGCAAAGAATTCGAACGAGGGAAATCGAAAGAAGTGATACGATGGACAAAATCATAATAAGTTACACATCAAGTAACCAAATTCCCATGAACCTCAATGAAGCAGCCGGTATACACTGTATACACAAGAAAGAAATCTTACTTGTTCCTCAAGCTCTTCCAAATATGCTGCTTTCTTTTCAATTCGACTTCTAAGTCCGAGACTTTCAGTCTGCAATCAATTTATTCCATTGAGATGAATTAGCGCAGGCTAATGTGAATAAAATTTATTTCGCACAGTGGGAGTGAATCTGAAAAAACTGGCCCATTCATGTGATGAAATGGAAAAAATAAAGAGCATTGTAAAAATAAGGAATGGAAATCCACCTTAAGTTCTTTGATGTCATTCAGACTAGTCCGAGGTAGACCCTTCCATTGAATTTCCTTTTTATCTTTAGAAATTATATCCATTGCCATTAGCACATTTAAAGCATCATATACCCTTCGACGTATGTTTTTCTCATCATATTGTTGCTGCCATACGGTCATATTTAAAGCTTGGACAACAGGTTTTGCAGCAAAAATGATACAAAAACAAAGGTCCAAAACTGCAACAAACCTGATCTGGAGATGTTACAGAATTGTTAGGATCTGCAAATTCAGCGACAAGTTCATCAGCGACCTGAGGAGACATATTATTTGTCAGAATCAGATATAAAAGGATAAAGACATCAGAACAGTGATTGAAAAGGTGTAAGTTGCAGGCGTAAACCACCATACGGCACTACAAATTGGTAAATGTCAAATAAATACAAATGTAGACAAATAGCAAATGACTCCAAACATCTAACATTTCCTCTAAATATCAACATCATGACAATAGGATATCAGGAGTAATACCCAAATTGAAAAAATCCGCCCAGGTAAGAGAAATTTTGCAATTAATTTTAACATAAAGGGAACAGAGGGAATTTACATGACCATCTGACCTCATTATATGTAGTTCTCCCTTTGCTTTCCACTTTCTCGCACACTATCCACAACGAAGACAAGATTAACCATTATGCAACCCAAATAAAGAGTACATAATGCAATATGATTTTGATAACTCATATGCCACAGTAATAGCCAAAACTTGATTTATGTTTTTAGTTCAACTATTATCTCCTACAGTTAAAGACTATTCCCTAGTATAATTTCCTTTTGGAACCACAAAGTGGTTATGACATAATTATTTTTTAAGATTTCTTAAGAGTGAAACACAGCAAAATCCAAACTTATCAGTTAGTCCACACCCTTAAGTATAGATAACCATGTCAGATTTTATGCTACATACAGCTGAATAGCAGTCAATGCTTTGCGATGAGCATAAATGGAAGACTATTACCGGTTAATTCACAAGGCAATTAGAGCCCATAACGCATGGAATGAATTGATTGTTCCTTCGTAATCAATTCAGAGAAAGCGAGTATACATATTTAGAATTGAAATCCCATTGGTTCTCTAGTCCTACATCATACAAAGTATCAATTTGAGGAAGGCGAGTAAATTATCAATTCTAATCCCATAAAAGAGGCATGCAGATCTTGTTATAATTCTGTATTTACAAAGTCCTTTCTAGCTTTTCCCTCTCAACAATGTGGTAGAGGACGAATTATTGCCTACACATGAAGGTTTGATCTCCGATGATAAGTAGGAGGTAAGGTAATCATTAGTCTATGAAGTTAAGCAACCAACATAACATAATATTAGCCATTGTATACTTGATATTTTGGCTCTGGCTAACATGACGACTAATCAAGACCTCATGGAAACCTTGTTACACTTTACGGTTACCTAGTTACCTCTTGTTCTCATGTCTGCAAGGAATCATACAGTAGATAATTTAATTGCCTCATGTGGCCCACACAAAATCTGCCAAAAAGCAATGCCTGCTGCTACCACATTTGTGAGTTATGTTTGGATTGCAATTTAAGTGGATTGCAACTTAAGTAATACTGCAGCTTGATGTTTTATCACTTAACAACCCTGAGACTTCACATTTCTGCTTAGGTGCAATGTACAAATTTTGTAAGCATGGGTAGAATGGGTTTCTGGAAGGCTAGATGTTTACTGTTCAGGAATCAGGACTAACTAGCCTAAGAAGTCCAAGAATAATATATCCCACAAGATAACGAAGTTATCTTGTGACCGAAGTCCCGACAACTCTTTGTCATCCCCCACTATTCTACTTGCGACAATTGGAATGTGGCCCGAAAGATAATGATTTTGTAGTATTCAATATGATATCACACTTCATGTATTCTGTGATTGTGTGAAAAAGATACATGCACAAGTAGATCATGTAAATGTATAGTAGTCACAACAATCCATAATCATACATGTGGAGGTCAAAAGGATGAATTACTGTTCGCAAATTATTGCGTACAAATTTCACAAATATATGGTTTCAAGTTAAATTTTGCTTTGGCTTCCGGAATTTGACTTATTCTTTGTCTTGTTTATGTAATCAGTAATCTTAAAAAGAGGAAGGTACTATGTTAGTTATACACCATCGGTTGAATGCAATCACGCCAGACAACTACCTACTTTTAATAAGTTAGAAATGTTCTTTGTAACATGCTGCATATGTAACAATATCAGAAAGAATGAAACGGAATAAGAACATAATATGAGAAACAAAAACCTTTCATGCTAAACTGGCGAAGCCCTCGACCACCCTTATCACCACCAACAGCACGTTGACCTCTCTTCTTCTTCCCTTTGCTGTTTAAAAGAAGTATGATCAATTACAGTTTAAAGGGAAAAGAATATTCTCACAGTCGGAGAAGGCATTCACATTTGAAAACATTCCAAAGATTCTTCTAACTGTGAGTAGTGATCAGCATTTCTTTTCTAGTCCCATGAACTACCATAAGCTCAATTATTGGCACGCACAATGTTAAAAAAAAAACTTTTCTGTTCCATTTTTTTTATGCAGAGGTATGAAATATAGTGATCCCAATGCTCATACTACAGATAAAATGAGCCTATAGACCACATTAGTTTCCCGGAGACCCGGACCCCTAAATCTATGATAATATGCTGCATTAACCCACAACCTATATTTTCCTTTTCCTAATATGCTGCATTAACCCACAACCTATATTTTCCTTTTCCTAAACTCCTCAGATGCGCATGGTTTACAGCATTAATTGCATATTAACAAGGGCTTCTTCTCACTTTGACAATTCTGCAATGTTTATTCTTTGACGTTTTTATTTGAAACTATAAATCCCCAAAACTAATCAGCAAGATTGAAGAGATTTTGAACCACAATATACTAGCTTTAATGGCTTCTGGTCTGAAGCGCAATGAAGTGAAATGAAAGACTCAACGTCTCACCCAGATGTTCCCTGAGATCCAGCATCGTCTCCTTGGATATCAAGATTGTTTAACTGAAGGCATGTGCTCTCACTGACTGGAGTTGCCACTGCAGACTCGCTTCGGCTCGAGGGAGAACCCACACTACCGCTTGTCGTTCTAGATTGACCAGAAACAGTGGTTCCCCATGACCTAGTAGCTCCTCCACCAGCACCTAAAGAAGCAGTTGATAGGATCCTATTCCCATCGGCTGGATTACTATTATTGCTGTTGGTGCTACGATTCACCATTTCCCCAGATAAGCATGCAGAGATTCAAAATACAGCGACCAGAATGATAACTCGCAATTTATGAAAATTGCGAGTAAATCTAGTCAAAATGAAAATCTTAGGAATCCAAGAAGATCTTGGTTTCGAGAAGAATAACCCACAAACTAGATTATACAGAAGAACCAGCAAAAACCTAGGAAATTTCAGAAACACCGTACAGCACAGAATCCAGAAATACAAAAGGCCGCCACAAAAAAATCTGTGCTTGAGGATTTTATCCGAAAACCCTCGAAAACTCACAAAAAGGAAAAAAAAACAAAATAAATCCAAAGACAAACCCAGGTCAGCACCACGCCAAAAAGTAAAATTCTTTGAAGGGGCTATCAAATTTACCCATATTAAACATCAAGATATTACGGGTTCTTACAATTCCACGTCCACTAACTTACAACTGTAAATTGTAAGTGCTACGACCCAAAAAAATTAAATATTAGCTCGGTCACTCCTCAAACTCCTTTTTCCGCATAGTTTTTCAACGTACAACCAAAAATCAAAAGCACTAAGCCTAAAATTTGTGAAACTTATGGTTAGGTTTATGAATCAAAGAGCGGAATGAGAAGGAAGAGGGGCGAGTTTCTTGATCTGTCGAAGAAAGTGGAGGAAGCGTGCGTTTACAGGCTCGTCTGTGAGGAAAAGAATGAGGGAGGGAAATCATTTTCTCTTTTTCCTTTCATAAAAATTATATTAATAATTAATATTTAATAAAAATATAATATAAATGTTTGGGTTAAATATTGTTTAATTTCAAGGTCGTTCTTGGGTAAAATGGCAATAAACTTTTGGAAATTTTTTTTATTTTCTGTCTTTTAAATGGAAGAAAAATTATATAAATTGATTATTTTTATTTAACAAGAAAGCTAATGGGTATATTTGTGTTAGTCATAAAATTGCGGAGCGTATCAAGAATGTGTTCGTGTCAAGTGTAAAATGATATGACTTTTATCATCAAATGATGTATGTCCTAATTTGATTTCTCTCTCTATGACTTCAAAGTTAAGAATTTGGTTGAGAAATATAGTAAAAACTAGTACAATCACGCACGCGTTGCGTGTTTGTACGATATGTTTTTATAATTTATTTGATTTATATTTAAATGAGGATCAAAATATATTTATGAGAAATAATGAGTGACTACATTATAATTTTGATATATGAACTAAAAAATAAATTAAAAAAGAATAAAAAAGACCCAAGCAAAAATTGAACCTACAACCTCATGAATAAGAAACATAGGCTTTATCCAATAAACTACATGTGACTTGTTTTTATTTTTTAACACTTTATTAATATATATAATTAGTAATGTAGAGATTGGGGGTGAAGGGTATTTTAGGTATTTTAAGAAACAGACCAAGGAAGTTACTCTAACATACTTAGCCTTAATAAATAGTAAGAGATTGTAGAAGAAATCTATGAACAACATTAAATTTAATTATATTATTATGAAATTGAGCGACATTTTACAATAAAGCTGAAAAAATATGTCAAAAATTAAAGAAATTAGACTACTGAAAAATGAAGCCTGATAAAAATAGAATTCCTCAACATTATGTGTGAAGAAAAAAAAAAGAAGATTATTAGCCGTTAACTATTGCAAATCCGATAGAAGGTAGGGGTGTCAATTCGGATGGGTTGGGTCGGGTTGAGCAATAGTACTATCCAAAAATTGCCCAGCCCGAACCCAGCCCGAACCCGAGACAACCCAAAAACTCTCAGCCTGAACCTGAACCCGAATCAACCCGATCAACTTATCAACTCATATAACTCGATTTTGAATTTTTTAAAGAAAATTAAATAAAATTCAAAAAATAATAATAATATTTTAATTTAAACACACAATAACAAAAGTTCCCTCATATATATGATTTAAATTTGAAAGTCTAATCGTAGAAAAATAAATTATATTTACTAAATCAAATAAACAATTATTTAAAAAATAAAAAATGTTCAAAATAAATATTAAATTATGAAAATTTATGATATAAAAATAAAATCGTTTTTTCCGAGTCAGCTATCGGGTCCAACCCGATATGACCCGAACCCGAAAACTCAAACCTTTTTTTTTTATGTTGAACTGTGTCGGGTTGGTGGGTCGTGTCGGATTTGACACCCCTAATAGAAGTGAAATATATTATTTAATATTACTATTTAAACATGTCACACAACTTACTTCATTTGATTATTTGTTATTTGTTAATTATTGTATTTGTAGGGCCCTTAGCTCCTAATCGTTATTACAATGCAATCTGATTATGGTTAATTAATCACAGCGGAAAACGATTTTAATTTTTCTTTACAATGAGCCCAAGTCATTTTATTTTAATACTAAAAATAGTATCTCATCTCACGTCATAATCATGCTCACACGTAATCACAACCAATCACATACAAACATCTCATATCCTCGGGACATGCCCCGGTATATAGATACATATACATATATACTGGGAACAAGACATAAACATAAACCTCAGCCCAAGCTGTGGCTCCCACCAGAAGTACCCTCTCCGGTCTCCTGATATCCTGGAGTACCTGCCATTGTCCACACACAAAACAACAACAGTCCCCCTTGGGGGTGAGCAAAGCTCCGTATGGAGCAACCAATCATATATACCACAGATATCTAAACAATGATATATGGTATGCAATGCATATATGTCGTGGAGGTATCAGGTCAAATGCCCATCCACTGAGCACATGTCAAAATCAATCGAATCGCTATCAAATCAAATCAATGCTCGAGCTGGCACACCGGCCGATATGGGAATACACGTATGATAGCATCGGCAAAGCGCCATCAAATCCCACATCTCATATCCAATCATATGGGGCCACAATTGTCTATACTTTACGGGTCATATAATACCGGCATAGCGATTGTATTCACAAACCCCGGAATCCAATCCAATCATATCAAGGTATCCAAGGATCATAGCTCAACGTCCATGTCATGTATCGATGTATGCATAAAATGATTTGTGTTAACAAAACATTTATTTTATACATTGATATCTCAATCTCAATGTCATGTATGCCACATCAAATCATCAAATAGGCACATAGACACGTATTCCAATCCAATCAATCCAATCAAACTGACATATATCATATAATACAGATACCTGTCGTATGTTACCCGGTCGCAACATACCTCAATTCTTCGTTCCGGTTGATGTAGCTTGAATATATCAGTATAATACTTTATCTACATCAATAACATACTCATTCCAATCAACAACATACTCCAAAATCATTAATATGAGTTTCAAATATCATTTGAAACTTCAAAAATTCATATCAAATTCAAATCTTATCATAATTCAATTCGACTTCGAATACGAGTTTCTTGTCGGTTATTCTACTACATATCAGAAATTCAACTTCAAATACATGCTATTCCAGCACTTTGATATTTCAAGCTGCTGGAACTAGAAGAAAATTACCTCAGTCTGAAGCCCTCGACGCGACGATTACAAATATATAATTTGTTTCGCGTTTAGACAGCGTTTCAAAGTCGATTTGTAAGAAAGAAAATCAATTTCTCTCGGTTATTCTCGAAGTGTAGCGAAGGAAATAAAGAAAATGAGAAAGAAAGCTCATTCTTATCACTCCACCGCTCTCGCGCTCGGGCGGTAGAATTCTCGCGCCCGAGCGCGAGACATTCTATCCCCGAGTTGCATTTATGCCGCGCTCGGGCGGTAGAAAGTTACCGCTCGGGCGCGGGGTGTTCTGCCCGAACACTCAGAATTTTCAACCCTGGCGCTCTGGTGGTAATTTTCTACCGCCCGAGCGCGAGACATTCTGTCCCCGAGAATTATTTACGCCGCGCTCGGGCGGTCAAAAATTACCGCTCGGGCGCGGGGTGTTCTGCCCGAACACTCATAATTTCAACCCTGGCGCGCGGGCAGTGATTTTCTACCGCCCGGGCGCCACATGTTCTGTACAAATATACACTTTTGTACTATATTGGCGTCCGGCCTTTCAAATCAAGTTCGTACAACATCAATTCATATACAATATTCATTTTCTCAATTTCATGGTCATATTATACATCCAATGTATAATCACATATCAAATGCATGAATTATCGATAATCATATAAGATTTACGATAATACGATACACGGTCCTTACATTTCTCCCCCTCTTAAAAGATTTCGTCCTCGAAATTTCAAACATCTCTATATACATAACATTGGTAAACATACATATGTCACCAGTTATAGTACATATCAAAACTAAAATCAGAATAAGGATCAGAATACATCGAATACAATGGAACAGATGGACTAGCATCAAATAAATGTGGATACGATTCTCGCATTTTGTTCTCCAATTCCCATGTCGATTCTTCAATACCATGTCTGGTCCATTGCACTCGAACTAGAGGAATTGATTTATTTCTCAGTATCTTTTCCTTTCGATCCATAATGCGAACAGGTTGTTCGACATAGGAAAGAGAAGGATCCAGTTCAACTTCATCAGGTGCAAGTACATGTGATGGATCCGTTCATATTTCCTTAGCATAGAAACATGAAACACATCATGAATAGCAGATAGAGCTGGTGGCAATGCCAATCAATACGCAAGATCACCAACTCGATCAAGAATCTCGTATGGACCAACATATCGAGGAGATAACTTCCCTCGCATGCCAAATCGAACAGTGCCTCTAAAGGGAGATATTTTCAAGAACACTCTGTCACCTTTCTGGAATTCCAAGGGTCGTCTTCGTTTATTCGCATAGCTCGTTTGACGATCCTGAGCATCTTTCATCCGCTGTCGAATTAACTGAACCTTATCATTCATTTCCTGTATCATTTCAGGTCCAGTCAATTGTCTCTCACCAATCTCATCCCAGAATAACGGTGATCTACATCGTCTCCCATATAGAGCTTCAAACGGTGCCATACTGATACTCGTCTGAAAGCTATTATTATAAGAAAATTCAACCAATGGTAAGGCATCTTGCCATCCCATTCTGAAATCCATCACAACAGCACGCAACATATCCTCTAAAGTCTGAATCGTACGCTCAGTTTGGCCATCAGTTTGAGGATGACAAGCAGTACTCATAGCCAAACGCGTACCCATCGCTTCCTGAAAGCTACCCCAGAATTTAGAAGCAAATCTGGGATCACGATCAGATACAATCGAGACTGGCACACCGTGCAGTCTCACAACATTCTCAATGTATAAACGGGCCATTCTCTTATAAGGATAAGTCCGCTCATACGGAATAAAATGTGCAGATTTCGAAAGCCGATCAATAATGACCCAAATAGCATCACAGCCCTTGGGCGAACGAGGTAAATGAGTTACAAAATCCATAGCAATACGTTCCCAATTCCATTTCGGAATTTCGAGACTATGGAGCAATCCTCCAGGTTTCATTCTCTCGGCTTTCACTTGCTGGCAGACAAGACATTTAGAAATAAACTCAGCAATGTCCTTCTTCATAAGTTTCCACCAGAATTGAGGTCTCAGGGTCAAATACATCTTTCGACCTCCAGGGTGAATACTGTATTTGGTACAATGTGCTTCACGAAGAAGGGCAGATCTCAAATCAGAATCATCAGGAACTACCAGCCGACCATTAAGTCGTAAAGAACCATCAGAAGAAATCTGAAATCCAGACTGATGTCCAGCAGATACCAGTTCTTTTGACTTTTGAATCTGAGCATCGCTTCGTTGGGCCTTTCGTATTTTATATATCAAATTCGGCTCAATTTACAATGTAGAGACAGTGACAGAATTCCAATCCGAGTGAAAAGTCCAGCCAGAAGTACAAATATCCTCGTGTACTTTGGCGACATTGACAGAAGCTAAAACAGAGTCATGAACTTTACGGCTCAGGGCATCCGCAGTAACATTCACCGATCCAGGGTGATATTGAATCTCACAATCAAAATCCTTCAGGAGATCCATCCACCTGCGTTGCCTCATATTCAAATCAGATTGAGAAAAGAGATACTTCAGACTCTTATGGTCCGAATAGATAACAAACTTTTCTCCGTACAAATAATGGCGCCAAATCTTCAAAGCGAACACAATGGCGGCCAATTCAAGATCATGAACAGGATAACGAGTTTCATGAGATTTCAATTGACGAGACGCATAAGCAACCACTTTGGCATGTTGCATCAGAACACAGCCCAAAACTTTACCAGACGCATCTGTGCACACCACAAATCCTCCGGTACCTGAGGGAATAGTAAGCACAGGTGCTGTGGTCAATCTCGTCTTCAATTCAAGAAAACTAGCTTCACATTCATCTGACCAAATGAATCTCTGATTCTTCTGTGTCAGTTGAGTAATAGGTTTAACTATCTTGGAAAATCCTTCAATAAAACGACGATAATATCCAGCTAAACCCATGAAGCTACGGATCTCAGGAACATTCGTAGGTCTCGGCCAATTCAATACAGCTTCGACCTTCGCAGGATCAACAGATATGCCATGTCTCGAAATGACGTGGCCCAGAAATACCACTTTGTCCATCCAGAATTCGCATTTGGACAATTTGGCATACAAATGACTAGTACGAAGAGTTTGAAGTACCAATCTTAGATGTTCAATATGCTCCTTCTTCGATTTCAAATACACAAGAATATCATCAATAAAAACAATAACGAATCGGTCTAGATAATCTCGGAAAACACGATTCATTAAGTCCATAAAAATAGCAGGAGCATTCGTGAGACCAAAAGACATAACCAAGAATTCATAATGGCCATACCTCGTACGAAAAGCAGTTTTGGGTATATCTTCGTCTCGAACTCGTACTTGATGATACCCAGAACAAAGATCAATCTTCGAGTATACAGAAGTACCTTGAAGCTGATCAAACAAATCATCAATACGAGGAAGTGGGTACTTATTTTTCAAAGTAGCCCGATTCAGCTGCCTATAATCGATACACATTCGCATAGTACCATCTTTCTTTCGAACAAATAAAACTGTAGCTCCCCAAGGTGATACACTCGGTCGAATATATCCCTTATCAAGAAGATCCTGTAATTGTTCTTTCAATTCTTTCAATTCCAGGGGTGCCATGCGATAAGGAGCTTTAGAAATAGGCACAGTCCCCGGCACAAGATCAATACTAAACTCAACTTCTCGATGAGGAGGAAAATCAGGAATCTCATCGGGAAATACATCCGGGAATTCTTTCGCAACTGGAATCTCAGATAAAGAAGACTCCTTCTTCGAAATATCAATAGCGTAGATAAGATAACCCTCATCTCCGCTAGTCATCAATCGAGACATTTCCAAGGAAGATACCAATGGAATTTTGGCTTGGGAACCCTTGCCATAAAAATTCCACTTGGGTCCATCAATCGGTCGAAATCGAACCACTCCATGACAACAATCAACAGTAGCTCGATTTGTCGTCAAGATATCCATGCCAACAATACAATCAAAGTCGTGCATAGGGAGGACAATCAAATTCAGAAATACCACATTATCCTCATAGATCAGTACACAATTATGCACAACTTTCTCAGACAAAATAATCTTCCATGCTGGCGTGGCTATCGACAAAGTATCATACAACGGGGTACACTCAATATCGTGAGATGCAACAAATGCATGAGATATGAATGAATGAGATGCTCCTGTATCAAATAAAACACGAGCAGGATAATCGCAAAGCGTGCAAATACCTGCAATCACACCACCAGGTGCTTCTCTCGCCTGATCCTCAGTCATGGCGTACACTCTCACTTGAGGAGGAACTTGGGCACTCTGACCACCCGGTCCTCGATATCGTGGGACACTCGACTGCTGAAAAGATGGAACAGGAACAGCAGGTCTCATCATACTAGGGCCACCTCTAAATCCTGGCTGGGGTTGAGCAGAAGTCATACCCCTGTTCGGACATACTCGAGAGAAATGGCCTTCCTGACCACATTGATAACAAGTACCAAACATACCTCGACACTGCTCGATAGCATGTTTACCCCCACAATGGCTACAATAAGGAGCAATCACAGGACTCCCTCTCTGTGATCCACTTGAGCTCGAAGAAGACGAAGAAGCAGAGCCAGTCTTCTTGAACTTCTTACCCCTCGGTCGCAAAGTAGGCTGCTGAGCTGACACCGGACGTGGAGGAGTATACTGTGGACCTCCTCTCCTAAGTCCAGCCTCGGCTGCCTTAGCTAGTTCAACTGCCTCTGTGTAGCTGGGAGGCAATCCAGAAACAACATATGTATATAAAGCAGGATGTAAACCATTTACAAACCTGTTATATTTTGCCCTCGCATTTCCAGCTATGTGAGGTGCATACTTCAGTAACGTAGAAAATTTCGAAGCATACTCTGCAACAGTCATCGTTCCCTGTTGCAGATTATTGAATTCATTCTCCTGAGCAGTATAATAAGAAGGAGGGGAATACTGCTCCAAAAACTGGGCCTTGAAGACATCCCATGTGACTTCAGTCCCGGCCTCTTTCAATCCAATCTCAGCGGCTTCCCACCAAGATTTAGCTCGGTCTTTCAACTGATAGAGAGCAAGTTTCAGTCTCCGAGCCTTGGAATACTCAACAATATTAAAAAAGTGCTCGATATCCTTTAGCCAGGCCTCAGCTCTTTCAGCACTCTCAGTGCCAAAGAACCTCGGTGCTTTCAGATCCTGGAATCGAGCCAACACAACATCCATGGACAATCCTTCAAATTGCCCAACAATCCTCGCAGTTTCATTTGTGTGATCCATCTACATATCAAAAGATGAATATCACAATTCTTATCAATTTCATAATATCATCACCTCATATCATCAATCTCATCAGATACTTACTCAAATCATATCACATAAGAGCAAGTAATACAAATAAGTCAAACACATACGCACAATTCATTTGTGCCTATTCAAGTGTACACAAGACTCAATAGAGCATTCCCAGCTATGCTCTGATACCATCCAGTGTGGGGCCCTTAGCTCCTAATCGTTATTACAATGCAATCTGATTAGGGTTAATTAATCACAGCGGAAACGAGTTTAATTTTTCTTTACAATGAGCCCAAGTCATTTTATTTTAATACTAAAAATAGTATCTCATCTCACGTCATAATCATGCCCACACGTAATCACAACCAATCACATACAAACATCTCATATCCTCGGGACATGCCCCGGTATATAGTTACATATACATATATACTGGGAACAAGACATAAACATAAACCTCAGCCCAAGCTGTGGCTCCCACCAGAAGTACCCTCTCTGGTCTCCTGATATCCTGGAGTACCTGTGAAAGGATCGGGAGAAGAGTGTTTAGAAGGGGGGGTTGAATAAACACTGCTCAATTAAAATAATTCTTCGACAAACTGATTTCAGTTGTATTACAAACTGAATCTAAAAATATTCTTTCGGTCAACAACAATCAGTTAAATTGAACAAACAGTTGCGGAAAAACTAACTGACTGAAGGATAGAGTATCTAACTAAAAATAATAACTGAAGGTAATAACAACACAATTTGTTTCTGGATATTCGGAGATTTGAACAACTCCTACGTCACCCTTTCTATCACGCAGATAGGATTTTCACTAAAAGACTTTGATCAAATACAAATCAATATACTGACCCACTTCAGTTTGGACTTATCACTTTGCCAATACTGAAACTCTTAGCATACAACACTTTTACAGATCGTAACTGATCTTAGCACAATTTAGAAATTCTATCAATCTATTACAATGTGCTATAAAAGCTCAAGAACGTAGTCTAGAATACTACTGATAAAGCTGATAAGCGTGAACTTGATTTTCTGAGTGTGAGCGGATATTTTAGCAGCGTAACAGCAAGTAAGATAACTGAGAATGCGATGGTGCTTCAGCTGCTGCCTTCGACTATTTATAGGCTTCCCTTTCAACGGTAACATTAAAGATATTTGAATATTCTAACCGTTGATTGCCACGTCGATATATCCTGACAATAGTACACTGTTCATTTCTGAAAT
Source organism: Primulina eburnea (assembly GCF_022965805.1). NCBI lineage: Eukaryota > Viridiplantae > Streptophyta > Magnoliopsida > Lamiales > Gesneriaceae > Primulina > Primulina eburnea. The sequence continues at coordinate 18,790,692 of NC_133103.1, forward strand.
GCGGCGAGCCACTACCAGTTGCAGATGGCTGTACTATATGTCGGTTGTCGCTGTCAGCTGATGACGTGTACAGCTGAGAGATCAGCTAGTAAAGATCAGTTGACAAAGAAACATACTTTAGTTGAAGCGGTCAGTTGACTGATGACGTGTTCAGTTACGCCGATCAGTTGGTCCAATTCAGTTGCTAGAATCAGTTGGTCAATCTTTTGTCAAACGCCGGAATTTCGTTTTCAACAATTTCTCCCTTTATGGTGTTTGACAAAACTATAGAGAAAATACTTGACTGAATTCAAAGTAGATAAAATAATATGGTGGTTAACTGAATCAACTGAATTCTTATTTCTTCAAAATAAATACAATAGATACTGCGCCTATTAGTGTTTCTTCTGCTGCTCTAAGATCTCTTTTATTTCTTCCTCTTTTTTGTCAAACTGTTCCATCTTGAGAGATATCTTCCCAACATCAGTAGAAAGGAGCTTGACAGAGGTTAAGATGTTATCGATAGCAGTAGTCATAGAGAGTTGTATCAGTTCGACTTTTCTTGACATAATTGACTCCATGCTGTCGACCCGTCGGTTAATAGAGTTTTGAGTAGCAGTCAAGCTTGAAATAATTCCTCTATTTTTCTGAATGTCGTTGACGGCGAAAGAGTGAGCGGAAACAGCAGATTTAATATCCTTCAAACTTTTTAACGATTCCTGATTATCTTCCAACTTCAGAGTATGCGAAAGTTGAGTGTTCTGAATCTTCGAGATGGCAGAAATCAATTGACTCATACTATCTTGCATATTTTGAACCTCTTCAAAAATAAGATCAAAATCTGCGGAGGATGGAGGATGAGATTGTCGAGAAGTGCTGGGTTCACTTGTAGTGTGTTCAGACATAATCAAGGCTTGATCAGTCGAGATTGTTTCAGCAGCGTCTCGAACTGAAGTATCAGCAGTAGTAAGTTCTCCTTGATCCCGTGGTGGTGAAGGAGGGTTTGGTTCAGCAGATGGTGACACAGCAGAAACTGGTGCCTCTAAAGGTTGATCAATGGAATTGACTGGCACATCAGTTGAAGGAATTGAAGAATCAACTGGCACATCAGTTGAGATAACTTGATCAGTTGAGGGATCTGACTGAACATGTTCTTCGGTAGAAATAAGTGCTTCGGGATGGATTTGATCAGCAAATGGATCAACTTTGTCAGAGATGGGGGCGCTGATATGTGATTCTTCCACAACTGCCTGAATGACTTCATCGATGTGCGAAGGAAAGCTCAGTATCAATATACATTTGTTGTTCAACAGTGGGTGAAAGAGGCTTATCATGAGCTGGCTCTTCAGTTGGAACAAGAGCTAAGGCTGATGATGGTTCTGTTCTTTCAGAGGGAGCTTCCTCCAATATTTCCTCGTCATCATCATCAGAATATTCTTGATAGAGAACCAGTTCTTGATCCATTTCCCAGAACTTGATTTGGGAAAGCAGTCCTATGAGATCAGTGTCGAGCTGAGTGATTACAGCTTGATCAGCGTAGGTAGTAGGACTGGTAGGTAAGTAATTTGCCTTTAGCTTGGCAACAATTTGACCCAACTTCTTTGCTCTGGTCTGATCAAACAGATAACTTTTCCATTCCATGGGTTGAGCAATCGAGGCAGCTTTGACTGTCCTAAGCACAAAGGCCTCCAGCTTGATGAATTTGCTCAGTTCAGATTTCTTTCTCAATTGCTTGGCGAAGACTTCAGTGCGGTAAGCTGTCCAATCCTCATAGGACTTAATTTTTGATGCAGCAAAACTGTTAACTTTCGTCCAAACAAGATCAATATGAGTCTGAATTGAATTGGAGGGTCTGGACTCTGCAATCAACTTTCCTTTCCCATTATCAGTACTCAAAAGATGAGGAATTTCCAGTCCTGTTCGAGTGGATTCCACCTGCTCTACAAATTTTATGCCTTTAGGTCTAGCAGGTGCCACAACAGGAGGACGAGATATCTGGATCAGAGGAGCTTTGATCCTAACTGATTCCTTTGTGGTATTAATTGAAGCTTCTTGTGGAATGACCTGCAGAGGAACTGCTTCTATAGGCTGCTGATCAGTCGAAGAAATCATTGCGTCAATGGGAATGGAGACCTCCGAAATAGTTTTAACCCTTTGGGTTCTTGGTTTCTTCGTAATCTGTGGAGATGGAGTCTTTTCTGACTCAGATGTACTCAACACTAATTTCCTTTTGGTGGCCTTCAGTTGACCCAAGGTTTTGGCCTTCTTATCTGATTTAGGGGCCGCTAACTGAGTCCCAATCTCCTGTTTGATTTGCACAAACTGACCAGGAGTTATATCCATTTTGGTTTTGGGTGGCATTGTATTCTTTGCATTGAACACTTTAAATTTTGATGACCTTTCAGAATCATTAGCCACAAATCCCTTGACTTTCAATAGATAACTGATTTGAACAGCAAATCTTTTGGACTGTTTTGAGGATAAAAACATATTCTTCAGAATGGTAAAGATTAGGTGCTTCCAGTTAAGTTTGCGGTCAGCCATAATAGCAGAAATGGCTTGAAATTTTTCCAAAGTAAGAGCAGCAAATGATCCAGCTTTTGCCAAAAGCCCCTTAGCAACTACATCAGCAAGCAACTGAATTTCATGCTTCAGTTCTTTCTTAGGATCGGAAACTTTAATCTTCCGTCCATCAGCAGAGAGAAGAGTTTGCATCTCTTCAATATCAGATGCCTTAACATCCGAGAGTTGTGCCACACCATCAGAGGGTAAAGAAAATACATCCCCAAGAAAGTCTTCAGAGATGGTCAGCGACTGACCATTGACAGTAGAGATAATGTTACCTTCAGAATCAATCATCCCAGTGGAGTAGAAATCCTGAAGTTCTTTGGGATAAATGTCCTGCGAGGATTGTCCTAAAAATGTTTTGAGTCCAGCAGCTTCGAGTTTCTGGAACACCTTCTTGACTTCAGCATCGCCGAAGGATAAGATGGAACCAAAATTAATGGCCATAGCGTTCAGCATAAAAGCGGGAATTTAGGTTGCCATTGATAACTGATTGAGTTCCTGAAAGAAAATTCGAAGGATGAAATAGTTCTTGCTCTCAAAAGTTTGTGGATAAATGTAAGGTGAAACTGAATCAAGGCGGGTAATGGTACATATGTACGTGACTATTCAAAATCTGGACACGTGTCAGTCCATAGAAATTTTGAAAAAGTAGAGTGTGTACGTGTGCTATAAGCGTGTGTACAATTTGAGCGGTAAAATTGAGTCCACGTCATAGACTGAAATTCATCATGAGATTAGCAGACAGTCACGTAGTTGATTTGGAATAAAATAGATTTAATTAGTTAACTTATATGAGAAGATTAGTGAAGGATTCAACTGAATGATTAGTTAGTAAAACTGAGTCCTTTCAGTTGAAAATGCACTAACAACTGTCTTCTCAGTTAACCTCTTAGACCATTATTCCCCCTTAATAAATGCAAAAGAAAACAAAATGACGGCAATAGACAGAAATGATTAAAGGAGAGCCTGGTGCTTGGCAGAGTAATCGTCACTTAAGAAATGTCCTTTCATTTCTCTCATCTTGGCCTATAAATAAGAGTAAGATGGTTAGACACAGCTATCTCAGCAAATAGTTTCATAGAGAAGAAGAATGGCCGGTGCTGGAAGCTCAAGCGTCTCTCCGTTTTCACTGCAGGCCAAAAAGGAGGCCATAGAGGACGAAGTCTTTTACTCAAGCCTTTCCTACTGGGAGGAGTTGCAGGAGTTGGAGTTCCGGTACTACTCTGGACAGGTCACCACCTTCAAACGGATGACCCAACTAAGAGAGGTGCGGGAGCTCTTGAATATTCCTGCAGGAGTGAACGTCTTCAAGGATGGGCATCTCTATCAACTCTTTCTTCTGAAGGAGCTGGAGATCCTCCACCGCATCGCTTCCTCCCACAGTTTCTGCAAAACCCTTCTCCAGCACTAGCTGCTTGGTTGATTATGTGGATAGCTGATGTGGAGGAAAAGAATATGAAAATGTAACCCGCTCCCATTAATAAAATGGTTATTTTGTTTTATCGTTGTTCTCCTTTGTTCCTGCTTGCAATGTTCTGTATAAGATATAAACACAAGAACTACTGAAACGCTAACTGACATCAGTTAAAAATTCATAATAATAAGCAACTCACTTAAGTAATTAGTAAAAAAGACAGTAAGGCTAACATATGAATTACAAGCAATAATAATTAATTAGGATAAATCAATTAATCCAAGTATATTGCGGAAATGAGAAAACTTAGTCTCAGCCAGAGGTTTGGTGAAGATGTCAGCCGCTTGCTGTTCAGTTGAAACGTATTCCAATCTGATGTTCTTCTTTAAAGCATGATCTCTGATGAAGTGATGTCTAACATCTATGTGCTTGGTCCTGGAGTGAAGAACTGAATTATATGTAATAGCAATTGTACTCGTGTTGTCACAGAATATTGGAGATTGCTTTGCTTCAACACCATAATCTTTTAGTTGTTGCTGAATCCAGAGCAGTTGGGCACAGCAGCTTCCAGCAGCAAGATATTCTGCTTCAGTTGTGGAAGTTGCTATGGATGTTTGCTTCTTACTGAACCAAGAAATCAGTCTGTCTCCTAGAAACTGACATGATCCACTTGTGCTTTTTCGATCAAGCTTACATCCTGCATAGTCTGCATCTAAATAGCCAACTAAATTGAACGATGAATCTTTAGAGTACCATAAACCAACATTTTGCGTGCCTTTAAGATATTTCAAGATACGTTTGGCAGCAGAAAAATGTGATTGTTTAGGGTTAGCTTGAAATCTTGCACACATACATACAACAAACACAATATCAGGACGACTAGCAGTTAGGTACAGTAATGAACCTATTAAACCTCTGTAAAGTGTCGTCTCAACTGACATTCCCCCTTGATCAGTGTCTAATTTAACTGATGAGCTCATAGGGGTGTTTGCAGCTGAACATGATTTCATGCCAAATTTCTTCAACAATTCCTTCGTGTATTTAGTTTGACTGATAAAAGTTCCTGAATCCAGTTGTTTCACTTGTAGACCAAGGAAGAATGTTAGTTCACCCATCATGCTCATCTCGAATTTTTCTTGCATTAACTTGGAAAACTTCTCGTATAATTTGGGGTTAGTTGACCCAAAAATAATATCATCAACATAAATTTGAACAAGTAAAATATGATCATTTTTGGAAAATTTGAACAATGTCTTATCAATTGATCCAACAGAAAAGTCGTGATCAGTTAGAAATTTTGAAAGGGTTTCGTACCAAGCTCTTGGAGCTTGTTTAAGACCGTATAAGGTTTTGTTCAAATGATAGACATGATCAGGAAGGTGATGATTGACAAAACCTGGGGGTTGTTCAACGTAGACTTCTTCCTGCAACTGGCCGTTCAGAAATGCACTTTTTACGTCCATTTGGTAGACTTTGAAGTTTTTGAATGAGGCGTAGGCTAGGAATATTCTGATTGCCTCTAGTCTTGCAACTGGTGCATAAGTCTCATCGTAATCAATTCCTTCTTCCTGCCTATATCCTTGTGCTACCAACCTTGATTTATTGCGCACAACTGATCTATCTTCGTTTAGTTTGTTCCTGTATACCCACTTTGTACCTATCACAGTTTTTTAGAGTGGTCTTGGAACTAAGTTCCAGATATTGTTATGGATAAACTGATTTAGCTCTTCTTGCATAGCATTTATCCAGTTAGGATCGGCAAGAACTTCATCAGTTTTCTTTGGCTCCAGTTGAGACACAAAAGCTGAATGTATAAATAAATTAAGCATTTGATTTCTTGTTCTTACCGGATCAGATGGATTACCTATCACTAATTCTGGAGGATGTGACTTCTTCCATCTAAGTTCAGAATGTGTTTCTTCTGTATCAGCATTTTCCTCAGTAGGCAACTGAATGTTTTCAAATTCAGTTGGAGCTAATTCAGTTGGAAACTGATTCTCATTAGTATGCTCCACTAACTGATTGTCAAGATTTGCTTCCAATTCAGTTGATTGATCCAATATGTCAGGTTCAGGTGTTTGGAGATTGTTTTGGTTATTGTGGATATCTTCTTCTTCTTCATCATCGTCTAAGCTTATATCTGTAAATCTATCAGCTAGCTCAACTGTATCAGTTGGCTTAGAGGTTAGTGTAGACTCATCAAACACAACATGAATGGATTCTTCAACATTCAAAGTATTTTTGTTGAAGACTCTATAAGCTTTACTTACTGAAGAGTAACCAAGAAATATTCCTTCTGCAGATTTAGCGTCAAAGGCTGTTAAATGGGTTTTACCATTGACAAGTATAAAACATCTGCAGCCGAATATTTTGAAGTAAGAAACCACACTTTTTCTTCCATGCCAGATCTCATAAGGTGTTTTCATATGATTCTTATTAATCATTGATCTGTTTTGAGTATAACACGCAGTGTTCACTGCCTCTGCCCAAAACCTTTGAGAGATAGAGGAATCAGCAAGCATTGTTCTAGCAGCCTCTTTGAGGGTCCGATTTCTCCTTTCAGCTACACCATTTTACTGAGGAGTTCTGGCTGCTGAGAGCTCATGCTTGATTCCGGTATTCTCCAAATAATTTGAAAGAATTTGATTGATAAATTCAGTTCCTCGATCGGACCTGATTCTATCAATTCCAACTGATTTTTCATTTAATAATCTTTTGAAAAGCTTAATCAGTTGAGCAGCAGTTTGGTCTTTGGACTTGAGAAATATAACCCAAGTGAATCTTGAAAAATCGTCTACAACCACCAAGGTGTATTTCATTCCCCCTAAGCTCATGACTGGTATAGGACCAAATAGATCCATATGTAACAGTTCTAAGCATCGGGAAGAAGATTTACGACCCTTGTTCTTAAAAGAGGATTTGATTTGTTTACCAAACTGACATGCTGAGCAAATTTTGTCTTTGATAAAATCCATTTTGGGCAATCCAGTAACAAGATCGTGGTTACTCAAATATGCAATAGATTTGAAATTTAGGTGGTTCAATCTCTTATGCCACAACCAGTTTTTAGAAGATTTTGAGGCAATAAAACATACTGGTGCATAAGGTTGATCATTCCAACTGACTTTATAAGTGTTTCCACACCTTTTGCCAGTTAGGATGATCTCTTCAGTTAAGTTTTTGACTGAACAAGAATGTTTGTCAAACTGAACTGAGAATCCATTATCGCATAACTGACTAATGCTGATCAGATTATACTTGAGATTCTCAACTAATAAAACATCATTAATGGTGAAATTACCATGGATAAGCTTACCCTTACCCACAGTTTTACCTTTAGAGTTATCTCCAAAACTGATGTTTGGCCCATTGTACTTAGTCAGTTGAGATAATAAATTTGAATCTCCAGTCATGTGGCGTGAACATCCACTGTCCAAATACCATATAGATTCAATGCTTGTACCTGTTAACTGCAATTAAACAAAAGATAAGATTGTGGTACCCTTTTCTATTTGGGTCCAAAGTTGATTAGTCCTTTAGGAATCCAAACTTGGATCAGTCTAACTGACTGTCCAGTTGCTGTATTCCAAATTGTCTTTCCCGACCTGTGTGTGTGTGATGTATGGCATGTAGAAGATACAGCATGTGATTTGCCCTTTTTCGACTGATTGTTCAGACAGTATCTTTTCTGAACTGGCCTGCTGTTATAGTAATTTGAATAGCCACTCGAATGGTTTTTGCTGAAAAATTTTGGTGGCTGACTTCGTGAGTCAGTCACAACTCTTGGACTATAACCAATACCACATCTTTTGCCCTTGCTCATATTATGAGTCGGCTGTTCAATCAGTTTACTCGGCTCAACTTGTTCTTGTACCATAACAGATTTGACAAAGTGAATATATTTCCCTTTGTTCATATTCAGTTTTGGTTGAATATCTTTGGAGGGTATTTCATCCTGGTTACTGAACCCTAATCCAGTTTTATCAGTAAATGATTTCTGAGAGTTCTGTATATCAGTCAATGCAACGGATGATTTATTCCAAGCCTGAATGAGCTCAGTTTGCTTTGTATTTTCAAGCATTAACTTTTGAATCATTAATTGATTCTTGCTCCTTTCAGTATTGAGTTCGGCAATCTCCCTTTTTAGACTCAACATTTCAACTGATACATCAGTTGTTGTCTTATTGTCAGAGGGATCAGTTTGCTCTACTCTGACCTTTTCAAACGATAAGGCAAGCTTTTGATATTCACTAACCATGTCATGAAGAGTCGAAATAAGTTCTTCTCTTGTGAAATCAGTTGAACTGAAGTCAAATACCTGTTGGCTGCTTGAATGAACTTCTGTATCATCAGCCATCAAGCACTTCACTTCTTCCTCATCTTCACTAGAGCTACAAGAGGTTTCTGGTTCTGACTCTTCGCTGTCAGTCTCTGCCCATTTGGCTTTGCTATCCTCAGCTAGGATTACTTCATGCTTCTTTCTGTAAGGCTTCTTGTCGTCCTTAGATCTCCTCTTATGCTCATACACTTTCTTCTTTCTTTCAGTCGAAGCTTGACTATCCTTTTTAGGTTTTGGACAGTCAGCAATAAAATGACCAGGTTTGCCACAGTTGTAGCATGCATTGGACTCTTCTCTGGGATTGTTTCTTTGGTACTGCTTCTGAAAGTTTCCTTGATTCTTCCTCATGAATCTTCCGAATTTCCTGATGAACAATGACATGGCGTCATTGCTTAATTGATCTGCGGCTTTCTCAACTGAACCACTTGGTTCTGATCTCACTGCATCTAAGGCAGTAGTTGCTGCTGGGATAGATGGTTCTCCTTCTCGAGTTTGCAGTTCGAACTCATATTGTTTTAAGTCAGCAAACAAGTCATGGAGTTCAACTTTGTTAAGATCTTTAGACTCCCTCATAGCCATGGTTTTCACATCCCATTCTTTAGGAAGACCTTTGATAACCTTCAATGCTACTTCTTTATTTGTATACACCTTCCCAAGTGCATTCAGTTCGTTGATGATGCAGCTGGTTCTCTCATCATATTCATGCATCGTTTCTCCAATTTTCATTCTGATGTTATCGAACTTTTGTACTGCAACAGATAGCTTGTTTTCTTTGGTTTGTTCATTGCCTTCGCAAAGCTGGATTAATTTCTCCCAAATCTCTTTGGCTATTTTGCACATCTTGATTTTACTGAACGCCACTTTGTCCAGTGTTTTGTACAATATGTCTTTTGCTATATTATCCAAATTTGCTTTTCTCTTGTCTTCAGCAGTCCATTCATCTCTGGGCTTTTCAATACGGTGAGGTGCCCCATCTGTGATTGCAACTGCTGTGTTGGCTTTCAATATCTTCATGGGTCCGCCAGTTATTGCGTACCACATGTCATCATTCTGTGCAGCTAGATGAGCCTGCATCCTGATCTTCCAATCGTCAAAATCTTCTCTGGAGAACATGGGGATCTTGTTGAATGAAGACATGATGAGCAATTTGAGTATAGATATTCTTTTGAAAGGATATGACTTGCTCTGATACCACTTGAAAGGATCGGGTGAAGAGTGTTTAGAAGGGGGGGTTGAATAAACACTGCTCAATTAAAACAATTCTCCGACAAACTGATTTCAGTTGTATTACAAACTGAATCTAAAAATATTCTTTCGGTCAACAACAATCAGTTAAACTGAACAAACAGTTGCGGAAAAACTAACTGACTGAAGGATAGAGTATCTAACTAAAAATAATAACTGAAGGTAATAACAACACAATTTGTTTCTGGATGTTCGGAGATTTGAACAACTCCTACGTCACCCCTTCTATCACGCAGATAGGATTTTCACTAAAAGACTTTGATCAAATACAAATCAGTGTACTGACCCACTTCAGTTTGGACTTATCACTTTGACAATACTGAAACTCTTAGCATACAACACTTTTACAGATCGTAACTGATCTTAGCACAATTTAGAAATTCTATCAATCTATTACAATGTGCTATGAAAGCTCAAGAACGTAGTCTAGAATACTACTGATAAAGCTGATAAGCGTGAGCTTGATTTTCTGAGTGTGAGCGGATATTTTAGCAGCGTAACAGCAAGTAAGATAACTGAGAATGCGATGGTGCTTCAGCTGCTGCCTTCGACTATTTATAGGCTTCCCTTTCAACGGTAACATTAAAGATATTTGAATATTCTAACCGTTGATTGCCACGTCGATATATCCTGACAATAGTACACTGTTCATTTCTGAAATGCGGCGAGCCACTACCAGTTGCAGATGGCTGTACTATATGTCGGTTGTCGCTGTCAGCTGATGACGTGTACAGCTGAGAGATCAGCTAGTAAAGATCAGTTGACAAAGAAACATACTTTAGTTGAAGCGATCAGTTGACTGATGATGTGTTCAGTTACGCCGATCAGTTGGTCCAATCCAGTTGCTAGAATCAGTTGGTCAATCTTTTGTCAAACGCCGGAATTTCGTTTCCAACAACCTGCCATTGTCCACACACAAGACAACAACAGTCCCCCTTGGGGGTGAGCAAAGCTCCGTATGGAACAACCAATCATATATACCACAGATATCTAAACAATGATATATGGTATGCAATGCATATATGTCGTGGAGGTATCAGGTCAAATGCCCATCCACTGGGCACATGTCAGAATCAATCGAATCGCTATCAAATCAAATCAATGCTCGAGCTGGCACACCGGCCGATATGGGAATACACGTATGATAGCGTCGGCAAAGCGTCATCAAATCCCACATCTCATATCCAATCATATGGGGCCACAATTGTCTATGCTTTACGGGTCATATAATACCGGCATAGCGATTGTGTTCACAAACCCCGGAATCCAATCCAATCATATCAAGGTATCCAAGGATCATAGCTCAACGTGCATGTCATGTATCGATGTATGCATAAAATGATGTGTGTTAACAAAACATTTATTTTATACATCGATATCTCAATCTCAATGTCATGTATGCCACATCAAATCATCAAATAGGCACATAGACACGTATTCCAATCCAATCAATCCAATCAAACCGACATATATCATATAATACAGATACCTGTCGTATGTTACCCGGTCGCAACATACCTCAATTCTTCGTTCCGATTGATGTAGCTTGAATATATCAGTATAATACTTTATCTACATCAATAACATACTCATTCCAATCAACAACATAATCCAAAATCATTAATATGAGTTTCAAATATCATTTGAAACTTCAAAAATTCATATCAAATTCAAATCTTATCATAATTCAATTCCGACTTCGAATACGAGTTTCTTGTCGGTTATTCTACTACATATCAGAAATTCAACTTCAAATACATGCTATTCCAGCACTTTGATATTTCAAGTTGCTGGAACTAGAAGAAAATTACCTCAGTCAGAAGCCCTCGACGCGACAATCACAAATATATAATTTGTTTCGCGTTTAGACAGCGTTTCAAAGTCGAATCGGACGAAAGAAAATAAAAATCTCTCGTGTTTCTCGAAACTCTGAAATGTACAATGAAGAAAACGAAAGAAAGAAACTCATTCTTATCTCCACCGCTCTCGCGCTCGGGTGGTAGAATTCTCGCGCCCGAGCGCGAGACATTCTGTCCCCGAGAATTATTTACGCCGCGCTCGGGCGGTCAAAAGTTACCGCTCGGGCGCGGGGTGTTCTGCCCGAACACTCATAATTTCAACCCTGGCGCTCGGGCGGTCATTTTCTACCGCCCGGGCGCCACATGTTCTGTACAAATATACACTTTTGTACTATATTGGCGTCCGACCTTTCAAATCAAGTTCGTACAACATCAATTCATATACAATATTCATTTTCTCAATTTCATGGTCATATTATACATCCAATATATAATCACATATCAAATGCATGAATTATCGATAATCATATAAGATTTACGATAATACGATACACGGTCTTTACAGTATTTCTTCAACTTTCAAAGATGACGCACATAGAAGAAGTCAATTAGAATCAAATCATAGTACTTTAAAATGTTCAAATGAAACTGTATATTTCACATGGCACATACATTAGAACGACTTTTTGCACGAAGAAAATTATTGTACAATTTCAAAACATATGGGTCTTGCTAAGTTGTGGCATAAAGCACACATAATTACTTAGGATGAAACATCAGTGACCAAATACTTAACAATTGAAATCATCGATATAAGCTTACAAAAAGTAACTGAAAGTCGAAAATCATTTGGTGAAAAATTGTTGTACTTGGATGTAACTTCATGCAAGTTTTACCAGTTATTCCAGAAATAATTATTCAAGAAATAACTAATACAGGTTTAGCGAAATCATATTTGTATCAATAAATGCGCCATTTTATTTATTTGACAAATGATAATCAAGTATGAATCAACATGACCATATTATTAAATTACTTTGTTCTAGAATATCATTAACATATATGTACACTTCTAATTTATTTTAATGTTATCATTAGAAAATTTGTGGTGTAAACTATTTCTATAGTTTGCAAAATCAACAAAAATTATAGCATAAAAAGATAGAGTAGTAACAAACGAACTGTTTAATAATAAAAGTAGCAAGATGGTGCAACTTCTTGTAATATTTTCTTTTGTGACGTGAGAATCCACGGCTGCTATCATTCGGTGATATTGGGTAAATCTCCAGACTAACGTAATAAATAGCCTACAAAATATGCTAGCCAAGTAAAACGTACTAGACAATTCTTGTACGACAGGCTCGTCCGAAAAGGTATTTGCAGGGAAAATCGAGCACTCATCTACTCTACCAACTCAAATATTCCTTAAAGATAACTTCTTGTAATTTCGCTTTAGTTGGAAAATATTATAAATGTAACAAATAACATTATGTCATGTTTGTGTTATTTTTTTTATTATCATTACGTTCAATTATTTTTTTGTTGAAAATAATATAGCGTATGAGAAATAAAAATCATTAAAATAAGGATGCATAAATAAATAATTTTTGCCATAAAACAAATACAAATTATAATTTAAATACTAACATATGCAAGAAACAATTATGAGTGATTGAGTAAAAAAATAGTCCATGAGCCAAATAAGCAAATTACTAGATTATAAAATCTCGGATATCAAAAACCAAATCAATTAAAAACAACACAAAACAGGCAAGAAAAATCACATTCGATTAAAAAACAGCACGATAGATAATCGACCCGATTTGAGAAACATAACTTGCGTGAGTAGAACAATTTAACGAAGGAAGAAAGCTTTTTGTAAGAAGAAAAAATGATTTTTCGCTTAGAAAAAAATAATAAAATACAAAAAATTGACAAAAATTACAAATTTTTAACAAAAAATAGAGGTTACTAAGAAAACCAAGAAAATAATATATATATATATATATATATATATATATATATATATATATATATATATATATATATATATATATATATATATATATATATATTAATTAGATCGAGGCCCTTCAAATGGGAGGCATTAGGCAACAGCCTAGGCTGCCTCCCGCTGGAGCCATCACTGACGCTGCTTAGGGGTTTAGAGAAGGCTCGTGCGGGTGTTTTTCACTGGTTTTGCCTTTGCTTAGAAGCTAGGGTCCCAGTAAGAAAGGCGAAATCAAATGCAAATATAATGACTTTAGTACTGTATATTCGTTCCATGCACGTTTCAATACTTCTGCTCGAAAATAGATTTCAAGTTTAGACATCCACAGCAGCATCAGGAGTACATGATTTTTATATAAGATCCCACTCCTTCCTTTCTGTCCATTAGAACCTGATCAAAGATCAAGCAGGATATGCCAGATGAAAAGTCAATCTAGAACAGGGTATGCATGACCCAAAGCGATCCAGAATAATGCTTCGGGAAACTGACATAAGATCCACACAACCCTCACTATTTGTTCTCCATTGTTTGTCTCTATCTCCTACAACGTAAATACTATTGTGTTTGCAGTAAACAAGCTCAGATGCACAAATAGACCTACAACAGGTATCACCAGGAAATATCTAAGCTTCCTCAAGTTGCATATCCGGATGCATTGCCTCTTACTAAAATCAGAAGAGTTGATACCAAAAATTTGTTAGAGTAAGTGTCCAATAATAAGCCAACTTGTGTCTTGGATTTTTATTGACTCTAATATAATACGATCTTTATTTTAATAATATTTTAATATTTTGTTCAATTATGGCATTACGTTTTATCAGTCTACACATGCAAGCTGCATAGATAAAGTCATTTAATATAAATTAGCTATTATGAGGTCTGTGGGGACCCGGACGCTAATCATTTCTTTATCGTCATTGGGACTAATTTAATAAATTAAAATAAACAGGGTCTAAATTTTTTTTAAAAAATACGGAAGGTAATGGAATCACTCTATTATACAAACCAGTATAATAATACAAATCATGTATAACATGCATCTAGTTCGAAACTAGGTTCAACTACTACAATCAAGTAATAAAACCTATCTATATCCAAGTCCGGAATCACTACTCTAATCTCGATCTTTCTTCACCTCTGTGACCCTGAACCTGTCCCACCTGTTGCCATGCACACATACAAACAAGACAACAGCCGGATAAATCCGGTGAGATACAAATATCCCAGTATAAACAATGTATTAATGCAATCAATTAAAACATATATAAAAGCATAACAATCATAACAACATGCATCCAATCTGACTACATGAATCGATACAAATCTGTACCTAAATCTAAGACTCATTTCTAATCTAGGGATCCCGATCTAATTTAGACTTTGGTATGCTGTATCGAATGTCTACAATAGACGTCGATCTACATCTAAGCTCATCGATACACCGTAAGTCTAGAGTCTCAGCGGTTCTGACAAAGACTCGGCGGTTCTGCCCTAGCTAGGCTGATCTGTCCTAGACTCAAACTCTGGCTCTGCTATCATTCAATAGACTAAACATATCAATCTGATAATCTGCAAATATCAATGCAATAAAATAAAGTATGTGATTTTGGGAAACTCAAGTCAAATCTAACTCGAGTTGTGCAATCCCGAATCAACATTTATTTATACCTTTCTTGATGTCGCTCTGATACAATCGAAGTCTTGACTCAAAGTCTGTCACTGTTCAATCTGGCAATGACAATATCAATATAATGTATCAATATTCTAATCAAATCACGACACCTCTGTTTTATCAAATTATGACAGTACAACAGTACAATCTTGCGATACTGGTAATACCAAACCAGTATCCACTAATTCCAATAATTTACAATCAACCATCGTACAAATCTGACATCAATTCTATTCAATCTCATTCTGAAAATCATAACAATTCCATATTCAGTCTGTTTCTTAATCTGACTTCGATTCTACGCTGTCTAAGAACAACATATATGACGTGTATTCAATTCCAACAACATCATAATTTCAAAACATGTCAAAGCGTAATAAAACTTACGTCCTGTAGTAGCCTGCGTTGATATAAACACAGTACCGAAGTCGGATTTAAAATCTAACGGACGGATATTTCACAAAAGGCGTAAGGATTTTCAACACTTACACAGCAACTTCTCTCGATTCTTTCTTGATGATTTCTGAAGAATCTAACTTGCTACGTATATATATATATATATATATATATATATATATATATATATATATATATATATATATATATACACATATATACTGCATGCAACTTGCTACGTGTCAATCTCAAAATTTGTCCAAAGCCTCTCGTGCATATGTGCGTACTGTCTTCGCGCATATGCGCGAGACCTATTGTCTCAGCGCGTAGCTTCACGGAGACTCGCGCATATGCGCGCCCTACTCGGCGCATATGCGCGAGGCCACTGCTCAAATTTGCCAAGTCTCGGGTACCCTCGCGCATGTGCGCGAATCCAAGTCGCGCATGTGCGCGAACCTCTCTGGACCTCTCGCGCATGTTCGCGCATATAGTCGCGCATGTGCGCCTATTGTTCTGTTCCGCACCATGGGTTTCTGCCCTACTCGCGCATATGCGCGAGACCTTCGGCTCTCGCATCAACAACTTCACATACAAACTTTTAATTCATGTCTCGATTAGCCCCTTCATAATCGTCTCGATTAAAATTTAATAATCTTAATTTAATACGATATAAATCTTAGGCATTACATTTCTCCCCCCTAAGATACGATTTCGTCCCCGAAATCTCAGGTAATCAATTGTATCAATAAGGAGTATATATACAAAAACTGTATAATAAATTTACATCATCAAAATAACTCTGGGAATTCTTGTCTCATATCTGATTCAGTTTCCCAGGTTGCTTCTTCAGTACCATGACGAGTCCATTGAACTTTCACAAGTGGAATAGTCTTCGTTCTGAGCTGTTTTTCTTTACGATCAATAATCTGAGTCGGTTTTTCAACATAGCTCAACGTCTCATCTAGTTCGGCCTCGTCTGGCTGAATAGCATGTGAAGCATCAGGAAGATATTTCCTTAATGACGATAAATGAAAGACATCATGTATCCCGGATAATGAAGGCGGTAAAGCAAGTCGATAGGCACGATCTCCTATCTTCTTGAGAATCTCATAAGGTCCAATGTATCGTGGAGACAGTTTTCCTTTCTTGCCAAATCTGACAACTCCTCTGAAAGGTGAAATCTTTAGAAATACTCGGTCTCCTACTTCAAATACCAATGGCCTACGTCGAACATTGGCATATTTGGCCTGTATGTCTTGCGCTGCCTTCATTTTCTTTCGAATTAGCTTCACTTTTTCTGTCATATCTCTGATCATATCAGGTCCAATCTAAGGCACTTCATAGATATCATCCCAATAAAGAGGGGATCGACATTTCTTCCCGTACAACGCTTCGAATGGTGCCATTTCAATACTCGTCTGATAGCTGTTGTTGTACGAAAATTCACAAAACGGAAATGCATTTTGCCAATTAGTGCTAAAATCGAGCACTACTGCTCTCAGCATATCCTCCAGTATCTGGATAGTCCGCTCTGACTGTCCGTCGGTCTGTGGATGATATGCGGTACTTAGATGTAACTTCGTACCGAGAGCCTGCTGCAAACTCTGCCAGAAGTGCGAAGTAAATCGAGGATCACGGTCTGTTACAATTGACTTCGGCACTCTATGTAATCTGACCACTTCTCTGACATAAATTTCTGCCATCTGGTCAAATCTGTACATCATCTTGTACGGAATAAAACATGCAGATTTGGTCAATCGATCAATCACAACCCAAATCGCATCACAGCCTTTGGAGGAACGCGGTAGCTGCGTCACAAAATCCATGGAAATGTGATCCCATTTCCATTCAGGAATAGACAAACTCTGTAATAAACCTCCTGGTTTCTTTCTTTCTGCTTTTACCTGCTGGAAATTCAGACATTTGGAAACAAATTCGGCAATGTCAGTCTTCATTTGTTTCCACCTGAACTGTCTTTTCAAATCGTTATACATCTTTATGCCACCAGGATGAATACTGAATCGGCTGTTGTGTGCTTCTGACAATATTTGTCGTTTCAAATCTGAAACATTTGGCACAACCAGACGATTATTCACATACAAGACGTTATCACGTACCTGATATTCTGATCGATGCCATGTTCTGACTAACGATACTGATTTCTGTACATTCTGATCAACTTTCTGAGCTGCCTTAATTCTTAATATCAACTCGGGTTCCACTTGTACCGTATAGAGTCTTAACGGTCTATAATCTGTTTCAAATGCTAATCCAGACAAACAACAGTCTTCTATCAAATTTGAAACACCGTTCGTCGACAAGGATAAGGAACATACCTTTCGACTTAGTGCATCAGCTGCTGCATTAGACTTTCATGGATAGTATTTGATTTCACAATCAAAATCTTTAAGCAAATCCAGCCATCTTCGCTGTCTCATATTCAATTCAGATTGTGAAAACAGATATTTCAAACTCTTATGATCAGAATATATCTCAAATTTTTCACCGTAAAGGTAGTGTCGCCATATCTTTAATGCAAAGACAATGGCTGCCAATTCTAAGTCATGAATTGGATAACGGGTCTCATGTTGGTTTAAGCTGTCTTGAGGCATAAGCAATAACATGCCCTCGTTGCATCAGAACACATCCCAACCCTCTGTGAGAAGCGTCGCAATAAACCACAAAATCACCAGTACCTGACGGAATAGTCAACACCGGGGCACTGGTCAACCTCTTCTTTAACTCCAGAAAACTGGTTTCGCATTCTTCATACCAAACAAATAGAGCATTCTTCTGCGTCAGCTGAGTAATTGGTTTAGCAATACTCGAAAATCTTTAATGAAACGACGGTAATATCCCGCTAAACCCATAAAACTGCGAATTTCGAGCACTGACGTCGGTCTTGGCCAAGAATCACGGCTTCCACTTTATTGGGGTCCACTGATATCCCATCTCCGGATATAATATGACCCAGAAATACTACCTGTCTTAACCAAAACTCACATTTCGACAGTTTAGCATATAACTTCTCAGCCCTTAAAATTCGCAACACAGTTCTTAAATGCCCAGCATGCTCACTCATATTCTTTGAATAAATCAAAATATCATCGATGAAAATAATCACAAAATCATCGAGATATTTCTGGAATATACGGTTCATTAATCCCATAAACACAGCTGGAGCATTTGTTAAACCAAATGGCATTACAATAAATTCATAATATCCATATCTGGTTCTGAATGCCGTCTTTGAGATATCAGAATCTCTGACTCTCAGTTGATGATATCCCGATCTTAAATCAATTTTGGAATATAGGGAAGAACCCTGCAACTGATCGAATAAATCATCAATACGAGGCAAATGATGTTTATTCTTTATCGTTGCCTTGTTCAGTTGCCGATAGTCGATGCAGAGTCTCATTGAACCGTCTTTCTTTCTTACAAACAATACTGGAGCACCCCAAGGAGAAACACTCGGTCTGATGTACCCCTTGGCCAGTAAGTGTTCTAGCTGATTCTTTAATTCTTTCAATTCAACTGGTGCCATTCTGTACGGTGCTCTGGAAATCGGCACTGTACCCGGCATCAATTCAATGCTGAAGTATATCGCTCTAACTGGAGGTAATCCCGGGATTTCATCCGGGAAGACGTCAGCAAACTCATGTACCACTGGCAGGTCTGCCAATGCTGGACTCGACTTCAGTAAATCTACTGAATATACCAGGAATCACTCTGCTCCTTTCTGTAACAATCGAGTCATAGATAATACGGATATTAAAGGAATTCTCGATCTAGAACCCTTACCGTAAAATATCCACTCTTCAGCCCTATCTGGTCTGAATCTCACTATCTTGTGGAAACAATCAACTGTAGCTCTGTACTTGGTCAGCATATCAATACCGATAATACAATCAAAATCGGACAACCCAAGTACAATGCAATCTAATTCAATATTATGCCCGTCATACTGTAGTACACAATGCTTTACAGAATTTACGGATATTAAACCCGTCCCCAAAGGCGAAGAGACAGACACTACAGTAGCTAAAGACTCTACAGGCAATGCATGACTCAACGCAAATCGTTCAGAAATAAATGTATGTGAAGCACCGGTATCAATCAATACATAAGCAGAGTAACCACATAAAGAACAGTTACCTGCCACCACGTCATCTGGTGCTTCCTGGGTCTGCTCCTCTGTCAAAGCGAATATCCTGGCCTGCTGTCTAAGAGGTTAGCTAACAGTCTGGCTACCTCCTGGCCTTTGCTGTGACTGAGCTGGCGCTGGCTGAAATGTATGAACAGCAGCTGATCCTGATGACTCGGCTCCCTGAGATCTTTGAGAACCTCTCTGTGGACACACTTTAGCAAAGTGTCCCGGCTGTTTACAAATGTTGCAACTACTAGTCACTCCCTGGCATTGCTCAGTTGCATGTATTCCTCCACAAGTCTTGCAATAAACTCCAGTGTAACTCTGGCTCTGTCTGGACCCACCGGAGCTGGAAGAACTACTGCCAGATTTCTTGAATTGCTTTCCCCTGGCTTTCAAAAATTCCTTCTTCCCTCCACTGCTCCTGCCACTCTCAAATCTGGGAGGTGGTTGATGTGATCTTGGTGTTGGAGGCACAAATGAAGCCCCTTTCTGTCTCATCAGACCGGCTTCTGCTCCCTTAGCTCTATTCAGGGCATCCGTAAAATTATTCGGTCGTCCTGTATTCACCAATGTAAAAATATCGGGGTTCAGGCCATTGATGAACTGGTCAGCAGTAGCTTCCTCGCTGTCAGCCACATGTGGAGCAAATTTCAGCAAGGAGGAGAACTTTGACACGTACTCTTCTATGTTCATCTGTCCCTGCTTTAAATTGGCAAACTCCGCCCCTTTGTCCTTTCGGTACGACACTGGAAAGAAACGTTGGTAGAATTAGTTCTAAATATATTCCAGGTAATAGTCGTACCTCTATGCTCCATGGCTCTCTTTCTCGTAATCCACCAGTCCTTTGCAACTTCTTGTAACTGGTATCCAATCAATTTCACTCTCCTCTCATCTGTATATTCCAAGGATTCGAACAGCATTTCAATATCATCGAGCCAACTCTCTCATTCCACAGAATTCTCTATTCCTTTCAAGGTTGGCGGATGAAAAGACTGAAATCGTTTAAGTAATGTTTCCATTGGAGTCGGGATGACATCCATTGGAGGATTTGATGTGCTTCCCTGTTCTGGTACTCGTCTCGGAGGCATATCTGATAATCAAATAGATTAGTAACAAATACCCCAATTCTGTTTCAATCCTCCTCTGATCATCTTACTGCTGATCTAGAATCGGTGCTGATCCAGTCTTAATAAAACATATTACTATATCAAATCAGATAAATAAGTAACATGTATGAAAGCAGTAAGACATGCCAGCGTTAAAAAGCAGAAAAGAAAACCTCAATCTACCCCGCTCACTAGCCTCTTCTATCTCAGTCTAAAGGATCTATCGCTCTGATACCACATGTTGTGGGGACCCGGACGCTAATAATTTCTTAATCGTCATTGGGACTAATTTAATAAATTAAAATAAACAGGGTCTAATTTTTTTTTAAAAACTGCGGAAGGTAATTGAATCACTCTATTATACAAACCAATATAATAATACAAATCATGTATAACATGCATCTAGTTCGAAACTAGGTTCAACTACTACAATCAAGTAATAAAACATATCTATATATCCAAGTCCGGAATCACTACTCTAATCTAGATCTTTCTTCACCTCTGTGACCCTGAACCTGTCCTACCTGTTGCCATGCACACATACAAACAAGACAACAGCCGGATAACTCCGGTGACATACAAATATCCCAGTATAAACAATGTATTAATGCAATCATGTAAAACATTATAAAACCATAACAATCATAACAACATGCATCCAATCTGACTACATGAATCGATACAAATCTGTACCTAAATCTAAGACTCGTTTCTAATCTAGGGATCCCGATCTAATTTATACTTTGGTATGCTGTATCGAATGTCTACAATAAACGTAGATCTACATCTAAGCTCATCGATACACCGTAAGTCTAGAGTATCAGCGGTTCTGACAAAGACTCGGCGTGTAGTAGCCCGAATTCCAAATTGGGTAATTAACGGATTAATGGTGATTAAGAAGGTTTAATGTGTAATTTTGACCGAGTCATGATCGGACGGACCGAAGATGGTTCGGAAGCACCGAAGAGTTCGGAAGGTCCGAGGTGGGTTCGGTGGATCCGATCATGAGGTGTCAAGAGCAGCTGGACACGTGCATGTTCGGACGGTCCGAAGTGTATGATCGGAGGATCCGATCATGAGCTGTCAAGAGCCAATGGACACGTAGCGTTCGGACGTTCCGAAGTGGTGTTCGGAGGATCCGAACATGGCCTATAAATAGTGGTCGGATTTCCTCATTTTGACTCGCCAATTCAGAGAATTCCGTAGCATTTCAGTCGTTTCTGACAGGTTCTAGTCTTGTTCCGAGATTTGGGCACTAGTGGGGAGCTGCTGGTCTTGTAGCAGAGCTGTGCTCTAGTTGGGAGCTAGCGGCATCAGCGGGCTAGCGACGGACGAAGGTTTGGAATTTTATCAGTATTTATCTCAGGATTATCTAGTTAAGTCTGGTAGATAAGTTTAGTGATGGTTTTCACTTGATGAATAGGCTTGGATTAGACCTGTTGTCTGGTTGTTCCAGTGGATTAGGATTGCTGTGATAGAGGTACGAAAGTACTATCCGAGATATCCTGGTTGAGTATACATTCTTATATGTGTTGCATGATTATGTGGTGCATTGATATATGTCATATGATGCATGCTATTATGTCACGTTTATTACTGCACGTTGCATTTCATGTTGAGCCGTATCTCCTTTGAGATAGCCTTTACTGTTGAGCTGTATCTCTTTCGAGATAAGCTATATCTTGTGGGGTCGCTCAGCCCTGTCTTGTCTTGTGGACGCATGGACACCGAGAGTACACAGTGGCCGACGGGTCCGGAGGGCTTCGGTGGTCCGGGACATTTTAGGTCCACGTCTGTCTTGTAGTGGATGCAGTGACCCAGAGGTTGGACCGCGCGGCACTATCCACTTGGCGCCTCTAGACTGAGCATTGTTGAGATCCTTTTGTGACTCCTGTTTCTTGACTACCCCGGTATCATGATCATAGCATGTGCATTTCATATAGGTCTGTATACTCATACTTTTGTACTGGGCGTTCTTATCGCTCACGTCCTCGGTTTTGTTTATTCTTGGACACCCCATTCCCACGGGGCAGGCCTCAGGTTGGACAGCTCAGGAGGAGCAGGAGGAGGACGTGAGTATCTGGTTGGTTTAGTTTATCGGTATTGTTTTGATTCGATATGGTTGTATTGGATATTTGATTTTGAGTTATTCTAGACTTCGATTGGGTTGTATAACCATCATTTGTTGGTATTTTCCGCTGTTATCTCTGATTATTGTTATTAGGTTAATTGCATGCTTAGTTCTTGCCTAGTAGGTGATTCTGGAACGGGTCACTACACGGCGGTTCTGCCCTAACTAGGCTGATCTGTCCTAGACTCAAACTCTGGCTCTGCTATCATTCAATAGACTAAACATATCAATCTGATAATCTGTAAATATCAATGCAATAAAATAAAGTATGTGATTTTGGGAAACTCAAGTCAAACCTAACTCGAGTTGTGCAATCCCGAATCAACATTTATTTATACCTTTCTTGATGTCGCTCTGATACAATCGAAGTCTTGAATCAAAGTCTGTCACTGTTCAATCTGGCAATGACAATATCAATATACTGTATCAATATTCTAATCAAATCACTACACATCTGTTTTATCAAATTATGACAGTACAACAGTACAATCTTGCGATACTGGTAATACCAAACCAGTATCCACTAATTCCAATAATTTACAATCAACCATCGTACAAATCTGACATCAATTCTATTCAATCTCATTCTGAAAATCATAACAATTCCATATTCAGTCTGTTTCTTAATCTGACTTCGATTCTACGCTGTCTAAGAACAACATATATGACGTGTATTCAATTCCAACAACATCATAATTTCAAAACATGTCAAAGCGTAATAAAACTTACGTCCTGTAGTAGCCTGCGTTGATATAAACACAGTACCGAAGTCGGATTTAAAATCTAACGGACGGATATTTCACAAAAGGCGTAAGGATTTTCAACACTTACACAGCAACTTCTCTCGATTCTTTCTTGATGATTTCTGAAGAATCTAACTTGCTACGTATATATATATATACATATATATATATATATATATACATATATATATATACATATATATATATATATATACATATATATATATATATACTGCATGCAACTTGCTACGTGTCAATCTCAAAATTCGTCCAAAGCCACTCGCGCATATGCGCGTACTGTCTTCGCGCATATGCGCGAGACCTATTGTCTCGACGCGTAGCTTCACGGAACTCGCACATATGCGCGCCCTACTTGGCGCATATGCGCGAGGACACTGCTCAAATTTGCCAAGTCTTGGGTACCCTCGCGTATGTGCGCGAATCCAAGTCGCGCATGTGCGCGAACCTCTCGCGCATGTGCGCGCATATAGTCGCGCATGTGCGCCTATTGTTCTGTTCCGCACCATGGGTTTCTGCCCTATTCGTGCATATGCGCGAGACCTTCGGCTCTCGCATCAACAACTTCACATACAAACTTTTAATTTGTGTCTCGATTAGCCCCTTCATAATCATCTCGATTAAAATTTAATAATCTTAATTTAATACGATATAAATCTTGGGCATTACAAGGTCTACCTCACAACGTAAGATTATGAAACTTATAAGGAAGTGTACCATATATTGTAAACAGGTTTCTAGTCGAATCAGCCGCCTAAAATAAAGATAAAGTTTTCTTGAGTTTGAGACTAACATCTGTGATGTAAACGTCATGTTTCATTGGCAAGAGCATGGATATGTCCATTCGTACAGATGGGTGATCATATGATTATTCACTCAACAACCCTCCATCGGACTGTCCAAGTGGTTCTCACTTATCGAGTTGAATAGGCCGCAGTTATAGTTGTACACCATTAGTCCTTTGATTCGGGACACTGTAGAGGTTATATGTACTAGCATGATCTTTGATCCGTTTACCGACTCCATTGAGAGTTATCAGGTGGCCAGGTTGGGTGTAGTTACGAAATACGTAAGAGCAAATGCATTGTAAGGCTCGAGAAATTTGTCCTGTTAATCTGAAATGATTTGGCGATAATTATTATAATCTATTGGTAATTGAGATGTGATTATAGACGGAAACGGCATAGACGGGGAAGCCGGAAATAAGATGGGAATTTAGTGCAAGAAATGAGATTGAATAGTAAAAGAGTTGGAATGATATGGAAAGCATATCCATGAGTGGAAATTCTGTAGGTATTGCGCACATGCGCGAGAATATGTGCGCATATGCGCGAGAGGCTAATTGCGAAGGCAGAATACCTCGCGCATATGCGCGAGGCGTAGCGCGCATATGCGCGAGGAGGGCAGTAGCTTAGGAGCTGGAACAGAATATTGCGCGCACGTGAGCGGCTTAAAGACGCCCACATGTGCGTGGTAGGCAGAATGTTAGGCGCATATGCGCGGAGTAGAGTCGCGCATATGCGCGAGTAGCAGGATAGCAACAAGCGTTGGACCGAACTTCCGGCGCATATGCGCGGGGCTTGAGCGCGCATATGCGCGCGGCATGCAGAACAAAAATTAACCACTTGTCCTTATCGTGTGAGTTAATATGTATATGTGTAAATTCTTCAAACATACAGTAAGAAGTCTTCAGCAAATTCTCTAAGTTTCATCGTAGCTTTAAATTGCGATTTAGCAAGATTCGATTATTCAATTTTGCATCCGAACACGGCTTTGAGCACCTCTCGACACAGGCTACAACCAGACGTAAGTTTTATTACGTTTTGACATGATTTGAAATTATTATACTTCTAGAATCATATATGATTGATATATGTTATTCTTGCGATATCAGACATCGTAGAATCGAAGTCAGACCGAAGAATAGATCGATTATGGAATTGTTATGATTTTTGAAATGATATGACTGAGGTTGTACAAATTTGAGACTATCGGTTATTATTGAAGATTATGATTCGTATGGATATCAATTATGTCTCGTGGTATTATATCTGGGATGTTGATATTGCTGGGATTATTGAGATTGTATTGTGATACCGTCGAAATATCAGTGGGTAGATATTGATCAGATTCAGTAGTGACTTCGATTATATCATGATATTATCGATATGGATTAGATTGTATCCTGATTCGATATTGATCAGATTATGTCTTGAATACGTATTGATCAGAACATGCCGTGAATTGAGCTGTATATTGACATAGTCTATCCGATATTGTCATTTCAGATTGGATATGGACAGATTTGATTTCGAGACTTCGACTTCGTCAGACCGAGAAGACAAAGGTATAAATTAATGTTGAGTTGGGATTGCACAACTCGAGTGAGGTTTGACTCGAGTTTCCTTAAATCACATACTTTATTTTATTGCATTGTTATTTGTTGAATGTGATTGATATATTTGGTCTATGGATGTATAGACAATGTATGTCTTGAGTCATAGGGGAATGTGCCTAGTTGTAGACATTTGATCTTGTGACAGAAGGGCCGGATAGTGAGGACTCGTCACTGGCCCATTGCACTTTGTCGCAGGATAGTGTATTGGTGAAAATGCCAAAGTCTGTGACGGATAGGTCAAGCCACCGGTCGTTTGGCTATATCGGAGTGGATAGAATCGGAGTTTCTTCTATTACAGGTGTTCGATATGGAAAGAGCCAAAGTCCGTGGATAAGAACATACCACCACCCCGATCGGGAGTGTAGGTGGGTGTATGTTCTTATTCCGATCGAGATCCCTAGATTAGGACTGAGTCGAGTATGAGTCTGAGAATCACAGAGAGTGATATATTGCTTGATATTGAATTATGTTCCTGATGATGGTACATGTTTAGAATATGAGTTATTCTTGATATTGATTCATGTTTAGGATTATAATACATGTGATGAATATTTGATTCATGTTTCTGATTTTGATACGTGTTAAGAATATCTGTTACATACTTTTGTATTGTTTTTATGATTGCATGTATACATGGTTTATACTGAGAATATAATTCTCACCGGAGTTATCCGGCTGTTGTCTTGTTTGTATGTGTGCATGACAACAGGTGGGACAGGATCAGGGTCAAGAAGAGAACGAGGCAGGACTAGATAGCGTGGAGATCTGGGCTCAGAAGTAAATTATGATTCAGTACTGATATGTAGTTGAACCTAGTTTAATTCTCATAGACAATACAAGACTTGTATAAATATGTATTTCGAATTGATTTACATTACGTTTCAGCTTTGTATTTAAAAAAAAATAAAATTTAGACCCTGTTTATCATAATTGATTGATTAATCCTAAGAATGATTAGAATTTAATTAGCGTCCGGGTCCCCAAATGCATTGTATTCGGAAATTCATCATTTGTCTACGGGTGAAGATATCCTATGTGATTTGATGAGTTTATAGTGGAATGAATCTCTGCCAGAGCAAGAAATGTGCTTTAGGGAAAGATGTTTTCCTAGTTACACTGATCATGCCATTGTTGATGCTCAAAGATAAATCTCATCGTTATCGAATTCATGTGCAAATCTCGATGTACCAATGGTTGTTGATTTGATCAGGATATATGAGATGAAGGGACCGTACTGTATGCTAACCATGTGTAACGTTCCAAAAATTTGAAGGTTCATGTGAATCACAAGCACACGCAAGTTATCAAATTTTTTTTGTATTTTAATTAATTTATTTTTTAATGCAATAATTAAATGCATGATTTTAACATGAATATGTATGTTTAATTCTTGGTTCATTAAGATTGTGTGATATAGTGCTTTTAGCAGTATTTCACGTTCGAACGAGGAACGGAGACCGGTGACAGTTAAGAAATTTTTTTGTATTAAATAATTATTTTAAATTATTTAATATATGATGTAAATATGAGGGATTCTCGATAATGGGCTTTTTTAAGGTATTTTTACGCCTCTAGCCGTATTTTAAATCGGTATTCAATTTTTAGCAAAACATAAGACTTTTTGAGGGTTCGGACAATATTTTCAAAATTGTACCTAAACGAAATATTTTACGGGAGTGTTTTTGGGCTTAATGGGACTACATTAATATATAATGGGCCTTAAAATCCTATTTAACCTTATTATTTGTAATTAAGGGCCATTATACATAATTATTATAATTAACCAGACCTCCCAAAACCCTAAACACTCCATCCCACATTCGGTCGCCCCTCTCATAGTTTTACAGCAGCCTTTTCGAAAAGTTAGCAGCCATTTTCCTTGAATTTTCTCGAGATTTTTCAAAGGAACTCTTCCTCGTCCCTCCGGTGCCCGTTCTACATGATTGTATCAAGGTTTTCGAGCGTAAATACGCAAGGCACACCCTATACCTCATTTTTCTCATCATTCACATCATTATATGTTTATTTGTATGTTTATTCATGAAAATAGTAGATCTATCATGATGGTAATCGAGTTAGGACACGAAAATATGCATATACCTTGTCTTGGTGCTCACGTTTTCTCTTATGTGTGTAAGGGCTTCTAGATCATGCTTTGTAAGGGATGTACATGTGCAGATTAAGGGTGACTAGGGCTGAGAGCAGATTGGATTTTGGCTAGGTAAGGGAGCCGTGAGTTTGAGTGGGGTAGTGCACGCATCGACGAGGTCGAGTGAAAGGGGAGGGCGTCGGTGCAAGGGCCATTCCAGGGACGTTGAGTAGACCTTGGTGGGCCTGAGACACGGCCTGGAGCAGCTCGTGCATGGCCGGTCTTGGGTCAAGAGCAGATCGAAGAGGCTAGATGCGATATAGGGTCTGGTCGGGTAGGTTGGCTTGCTTTATATGATTCTCACACGATGGCGTGCATGGGGCTGAGGGCCAGGGCTAGGTCGGTCCACAAGGGTCCAGAGGTGGGCTAGGAAGGACTAGTTTGAGGCTGGTTCAAGCTGGTTAGGTGTAGGGTCGAGTTTTTAGCTTGATATGGTAACTAGGGTTCGGTCCTCTAGGGTGCAGAATTTTCCAGCAGCTGGATGAGGGTTTTCGAGTTCATTGCTCATCTGACTAACCATGATCTTGTAATCGGTCTGTCTAAAATAGATTTTTCAAAATATAAAATTTGCTCGGCATGTCGGTTTGGTAAACAAGTAAGATCGTCTTCAAAAACTAGGGTAGTAAATCTTCCACCAGATGTTTAGAACTGTTGCATATAGATCTTTTTCGTCCTATACCAGTCATGAGTTTAGGGAGAATGAAATACACCTTGGTAGTTGTTAATGATTTTTCAAGATTTACTTGGGTTATATTTCTTAAATCAAAAGACCAAACTGCTGCACAATTGATTAAGCTTTTCAAAAGATTATTAAATGAACAATCAGTTGGAATTGACAGAATAAGGTCTGATCGAGGGACTGAATTTGTCGACCAAAATCTTTCCCAATTTTTAGAAATTACTGGAATTAAGCACGAGTTCTCAGCAGCTAGAAAACCTCAGCAAAATGGTGTAATTGAAAGAAAAAATCGTACGCTTAAAGAAGCAGCTATAACGATGCTTCCTGATTCAGGTATATCTCAAAGATTTTGGGCGGAAACAGTAAACACTGCGTGTTATACTCAGAACAGATCAGTGATTAATAAAAATCATTTGAAAACACAGTATGAGATCTGGCATGGAAAGAAAAGCCTGGTGTCCTACTTCAGAATATTTGGCTGCAGATGTTTTATTTATAATAATGGTAAAAATCATTTGAAATTTTTTTATGCTAAATCTGCAGAGAGAATATTTCAGGGTTATTCATCAGTTAATAAAGCTTGTAGAATGTTTAAAATATGTACTTTGAATGTAGAAGAGTCAATTCATGTTGTATTTGATGAATCTGCACTAGCTGATAAGACAACTGATCCACTTTAGCTAACTGATCGCTTTACAGAAATCAGTTTGGAGGATGATAGTTAAGAAGAAATTCACATCAATCGACATATCCTTCAAACACCTGAACCAGAGATAGTGGATCAAACAGCTGAATAGGAAGCTGTTCCGAGCACTCAGTTGGTGGAACAACACGATAATATTCAAATACCAACTGAATCTGTTACAACTGAAACCGATGTTCAGTTACAAACTGAACCAGTTGAACTGAACATCAGTTGCTGAAATTGATATGACTAATCTCAACTACATATGGAAGAAATCACATCCACAAAAATTGGTGATACGTAATCTATCTGATCTGGTAAGAACTAGAAACCAAATGTTTAATTTATTTGTTCATTCAGCATTTTTTCTCAAATTAAACCGAATAAAACTGATGAAGCTCTATCTCATCCTAACTGGATAAATGTGATGCAAGAAGAGCTAAATCAGTTTACTCATAACAATGTCTGGACTTTAGTTCCAAGACCAGTTTCTAAAACCATTATAGGTACAAAGTGGGTCTGTAGGAACAAATCGAACAAAGATGGTTCAGTTGTGCGCAACAAATCAAGACTGGTAGCACAAGGATATAGGCAAGAAGAAGGAATTGATTATCACAAGACATATGCATCAGTTGCACAAATGGAAGCAATCAAAATATTCCTTGCCTATGTTTATTCAAAGACTTAAAAATCTACCAAATGGATGTCAAGAGTGCATTCCTGAATGGTAATTTTAGGAAGAAGTGTATGTTGAACAACCATCAGGTTTTGTTAATCAATCTCTTCCTAATCATGTTTATCATTTGAACAAAGCGTTGTATGGTCTTAAACAAGCTCACATAGCTTGGTATGAGACTTTGTCATAATTTATAATCGATCACGATTTTACTATTGGAACAGTTGACAAAACTTTGTTCAAATTTTCAAAGAATGATCATATTTTACTTGTGTAAATATATTTCGATGATATTATTTTTGGGTCAACTAATACCAAATTGTGCGAGAAATTTGCCAAGTTAATACAGGAAAAATTCGAGATGAGCATGATGGGTGAACTCACATTTTTCCTTGGTCTGTAAGTGAAGCAACTGGAAACTGGTACTTTCATCAGTCAGACTAAATATACGAAGGAACTGCATAAGAAATTTGGCATGTAGACATGTTCAGCTGTAAATACTCGCATGAGTTCATCGATTAAATTAGATAAAGATGAAGGGGGGATATCAGTTGAGACGACACTCTACAGAGGTTTAATAGGTTTTTTATTATACCTAACTGCTAGCCGTTATGATATTATATTTGTTGTTTGCATATGTACTAGATTTCAGGCAGAACCTAAGCAATCACATTTTTCAGCTGCCAAACGAATTTTAAAATATCTCAAAGGCACACAAAATGTGGGCTTATGGTCTGCTAAGGACTCATCTTTCAATTTAGTTGGCTACTCAGATACAGATTATGCATGATGTAAGCTTGATCGTAAAAGCACTTGTGGATCATGTCAGTTTCTAGGAGACAGACTGATTTCATGGTTCAGAAAAAAGCAAACATCCATAGAAATTTCCACAATTGAAGTAGAATATCTAGCTACTGGAGGCTGCTGCGCTCAACTGCTCTGGATTCAGCAACAACCGAAAGAGTATGGAGTCATTGCAGAAGAATCACAATCTTCTGTGATAATACAAGCGCAATTGCGATTAAATACAATCCAATTCTTCATTTCAGGACCAAACACATTGATGTCAGACATCACTTCATCAGAGATTATGCTCTAAAGAAGGAAATCAAGCTCGAGTACATATCAACTGAACAACAAGTAGCTGACATCTTTACAAAGCCACTTTCCGAGACTAAGTTTTCTTATTTTCACAATATTCTCGATTTAATTGATCCGTCTTAATCTTATTTGCTTTATTTTATGTCATTTAATGTTGTTATTGTTATCAATTAGTTTGCAGTAAAAATTAATGAATAACAATGAATCAAAATAGAAATTTCATTGATAATCTGCCATTACACGATTTAGTTCTATTTCTATTGCATTTAGCCAGGAGGACATCAAATTGTATAATTCTTTTAAGGAAGTTCCCTTGAAGTCCTCTGAGATGGCTATTCTCTCCAGAACTCTTTTTTATTTGATGAGCATCACGTAGTATAGTCCTTCATATTTTGCGAGATTTGAAGAATGAATGACGGAGAGTCGTCGCTTATACTTGATCTCAATTGCCAGTTGTTCTCTTGTGACAAATCGTCTCTCCTGTTGGATAGACTGCAGCTCTTGAACTTTTGTCCAGGTGGACAATGTTTTTGCGAAGACAAGGTCTTCAATTTCTTTTTTTTTCGCTACTACAGCTGCTAGCCTATTCCTCTCTGCACGATTGGATTGTCTGGAACTACTTTCCTTGTCCATATGCTCTTAATTAATATTATATGCTAAAATATTTTGTATCTGATGAGTTTGATCATATTTATAGACAGATACAACCAACTGAATAGAAGAAGATGAAGAGACATGAATCAACTGTCTACAATTAATTCATTGACAATGAGTTTCATTTACTCTTTTTACTTTTATGCATTTATTTAGGGGGAATGTCGATTTTAATTTGGTTAACTGATAAGAAAATTGTCAGTTGTTCTTCAAATGAACTGATTTAGTTTTGATAGATCACTCAGTTATTGACCTAACTGGTCATATCATATAGGTTAACTGATTATCAACAAAATTCCACACTAAATGATGTGAGTGTTAAAATTACATATTTAATAATGTCATTCATTGAATAGTGATTGGTAACGTGCCCTACGTAGTCCAATCGACTTTTATTCACGTTTACAATGCACATTCACACGTTTTTAATTCAAATTAATCTTGGACTGACAAGCGTCCAAAAATTTGAACAGTCAACAACATAAGTAATTGTGCTGCTTCTATTAAGTTCCTTTATGAGCATTTCAAACTTTCAGAGCAATTCGTACACTCAGAGCTTTCTTCTTCACATAAATTCAAACATTCAGAAAAATGACAAGCCAAACACCCTCATATATTCTTAATGTGATGACTATTGACTTCGAGTAAGTCCTCTCTGTCAAGGACGAAGATGTTCGAGGTGTCTCTCTAAAATCGGAAGCAGTTGGGCTGAAGAAATTTCTTAGGTTATCACCTCAGGATATTTATACCAAGGAGATTCAAATTTATATGCCAATAGCTTCATCTCTCCTGACAGTAAAATCACAGTAATAAGTTGCTGATCATAGACGAAGAATCCTTCAGCACTCTTTTCCAACTACCTTTTGATGGCTTAGCTCACTTTTCTGAAGTGAAACTTTCTGATATTGAGGAGATTCAGACGTTGTTATCTGCTGATGGGAGGAAAATCAAAGTATCTTATCACAAGAAAGAGCTGAAGCCAAAAATATAGTTGCTAGCAGATATAGTGGCCAAGGGTGTACTTGTCAAGGCAGGCTCGTTTGCTACCCTCACCCTTGAAAAATTTCAAGTAATGATTGCTATTATGAATGGACGGAGAATGAACCAGCCAACTATCATTTTCAACATCTTGAAGAACATGTTTCAGTCCTCCAAATAGTCCAAAGGTTTTTTATGCCACTCATCTACCTACTGGAGAACAAAGGTTTGGCGGATGACTATGCTGAAAAGTCATCCAAATTTAAAGTCTTTCATGCCAAGAATGTTCAGAAGCCAAAAACTAAGCTGGACATATCTCCTGAGCAGTTTATCAAATTCAAGAAGAAGATTGGGACGCTGGCAGCTCCCAAATCAGTCAAGAAGGTGAAGACCAAAGAATTGGCTCAGAAAATACAATCGAGAGAAAAATGATTGTCAGTGAAACTCAATCGGAGAAAACCCCTTCTCCGAAAATCATGAAGAAGCCAAGGTCCCAAAAGACCAAACCAATTGCTGTTGTGGAAACTGTCCCAGCTGAAAGATTGAAACCAACTGGAGCTGAACAGCCTATCATTGCTATACCAATCAGGGCAGTTCTAGTTGAATCTTTAACTGAACCTCAGCAAACTCCTCCAACTGCTCCTCCAAAGAAGATAATCACCGAATATGGTGAGAAACTGAAACTAGTTGGAGTGAGAGCACCACTCATCACTGTTGCCCCACCAATTGTTCTACCAGTTAATATATCAAAGGGAGTGGTGATTCAAGAAAAGGTGGATGCCACCACCTCAGGGCTGAGCATTTCTCATGCCTTAACTGATCCTAAAGACAAGGACAAGTTAATTGAAGTGCCCAGGCCAACCAACCATATTCAGACTCATATTGATCTCATCTGGATTGATATAAATGAGTTCTCTGAATTGAAGTTGGAAGTTTATAATGAGTGGGTCAGATTCATGACCGAAATATTTGCCAGGCGTTCGCAAAAAACTTCAGTTTTGAATAAATTCACCGCCTTGGAGAAAATCATCCTAAGGACATTCAAAGTAGTCACCATTGCTCAAGCACTGGAAATGAGAGATTATTTCTTTGATCTGATGCATGTAAAGAAGCTAGCTGAAGTCACAGTTCAGCTAAGAAAGAATTATGATCTGATCAGTCCAACTGCCTACATTGACATACCAATTTTTCGGCAGCTGGACTCGGATCTCTTATCCTTATAGATGAAAATCAAAAATTGTGAATTTGATCAACAATTATATATTCCAGTTTATTCCCAAAGCCCAACATCAACGGAGCAAGCTTGGATTTCTGGAGCTCAATTAGAGTCATTCAAGGAACTAGTTACTGAACAAACTGATGAGAAAGTAACTGTTCCTATCTCTCAAAATGCTCAATCATATCCTCATGCACCTCCGAAATCTACTCCAATGAGTCTTCAACTGTATACAGAAGCTAAGTTGTCATTGACAAATATTGATGAAATTATCCAGTCAGTTGCCAATGACATCCAGCTGAACCTTACAACTGAGCAATCGGCTAATGATAAGAGCACAATCGAACAAATAGCCTCGAAGGCTATATTAGAAGAAGTTCAAGAATTAGTTCAATTGGCTGCCATGACTGAACAACAAAATAAAGCTGAAATGCATCGGTTGCACTCAGAACAAATTAAAGATGTGAAAGTGCCGACTGAAGAGCTAGCTAGCTCCACTGCTGATCAGCCCTCTCCCTCAGGTCAAGAACCTTCTCAAGAAGCAGTTGAAGAAATTATAACAGAATTAGCTCCAGCCGAAACTGAAGCACCACATCTGGACATGGTTATTTTCAATGAATAAGAAAAGGATGAAAATCCAGATACACTTGAAGCCCTGTCTTCTCAAATACCTATGGCCGCTGATTTTATGCTTGAAGAAATTCAGTCTGATTTGAACAATCTTATCTCAACTGTTTATGATATGAAGTCAACCCAACTACTGCATATATTGAAGATTGATTCTATGAAGGAGAATATCATAAAGAGCCTCCAGTAGGTTACTAAGGATATCAGTTCCTTATTTCTCCAAATAGATCAGTTGAAGAAGGACCGAGTGATAGTTCCAGCACTTTTCCAAACTCAGGACATGCTGATCAATCGAATGGATTTCAGACAAACAAGCATGACAAAGAGAATGGATCTGATGCAAGAACAAATGTTAAATGCTATATCTCAAGTCACTTCGGAAGTTCGAATCTTATCCAAGCGCGTTGATGGTGTTGAATAAAAATGGAAAAGAGGAGCAGCAGCAGTAGCTATCTAAGAAGAGACCATGTCAAGCAATTGATTGAGGACCAGCTGATAAAAGAGCTAAGAAATGAAGATCAGTTGGAATGCAGTCTCTATTCAGTTATTATTTGATTTGGCAAAGTATCAGTTAAAAGATAGAAGAATATTCTTTCATTCGTTCATTCTTTCATTTTTTTGCACGCATCTGTACATTGAAAGATTATTTTTAATGAGAAATTATTTTATCTACAAAGTTCAGTTGTTGAATTCTATGTTTTGTCAAATACCAAAATGGGAGAAATTTTTGGAATCAGAATTTTGGAGTTTGACAAATTGAGAGATTAAAGACTACTGAACTGATCAACTCAACTGAACATATCGTAACTGAAATTACGTAACTGAAGTTGCCCGAACTGATTATTAATGTGCTAAAAATCGAATGCAACTGAACTGATAAAAGCTAATTGAAACTGTGTAGTTAACTGGACGATCAGTTAAGACTGATCAGTTAAACAATCAGTTCATCAATCAGCTATGAAAGTCAACTGATAAATTTTCTTGACACGTCATCAGTTAAGGAGCGTATCTATCAAGCGACAATTTGTACAAGAGCAGACTGCAACTCGTAGTGGGAATGCTGCATATCAGAACGCCATAGTGTACGATTTTCAGAAGAATGATGACGTGTCTACTAAGTACAAATCAAAGTATATAACTATTTGAACACATTCAATATTACCATTGGATGCAAAGTCTATAAATAGCCGAAAAGATCGGCTGAGAATAAGACTATAGTTGTACATTCATTCTTGAGTTAAGCAATTTTTAAAGATCGGTTATAAGAAGCTCACGTTTATCAGATATATTCATAGTTTTAAGGCTATATTTGAACACCAACATAAGCACTCACTGTTATCTTACTCGTTCTTTTTAGATTATTTATGCTTAGAAAACATATCAGTTGCGTACTGAAAAAAGCTGTAAAGATATTAAGAGTTTTAGTTTGACGGTGTTAAGTCCAAACTGAAGTGGGTTATTACAGTTGTTGTAAATAATCAAAGTCTTTTAGTAAATATCATATCTTTGAGATAGAAGAGGTGATGTAGGAGCATTTGAAGTCTCTGAATATCCCCAAATCTTTGTGTTCTTTATTTTCAAGTATTCAATCCGTTTTTCAGTTTTTTTCCGCACTTTAAAGTTAACATATCAACATTGACAACAAGATTATCGAATTCAGTTTTTCACCAAACTGGTTCACTATTTCGAAAATATTGGAAAATAGTAAAGTGTTTATTCAACATCCCCTTCTAAACACTTTCACTCAAGCAACCGATCCTAACATAAGATCTGTAGGTAGCTGGCTATAGGGCAAATGGGTGATTGTTAAAGTAGGTGCCCAGAAATCCAATTTGTGGCTTGGAAATTTATCGACTCTAATATAACACGATCTTTATTGTAATAATATTTTAGGATTTTTTTTTCAATTATGGCATTACGCTTTATTTGTATACACATGTAAGCTGAATAGATAAAGTCCTTGAATATACATTAGGTACCACGAGGTCTACCTCGCAACGTAAGATCATGAAACTCATTAGGAAGTGCACCGTATATTCTAAACAAGTTCTTTTTCGAACCAATCACCTAAAATAAAGATAAATGTCGCTTGAGCTTAAGACTAGTATATGTGATGTAAAAATCATGTTTCATTAGCAAGAACATGATGATGTCCATTCATACAGATGGATGATCATATGATGATGCACTGAAAAATTCTCCTTCAGACTGTCCAAGTGATTCTCACTTATCGAATGGAATAGTCTCCGGTTATGGTTGTAAACCATTACGCATTTGACCCAAGACATTGTTGTTTGTACTACCATGAATTTTGATCTGTTTACCAACTCCATTAAGAGTTATCAGGTGGCAAGGTTTGATGTAATTACGAAATATGTTGAGCAAATGCATTGTAGTTGAGAATTCGCCATTTGCCTATGGGTGAAGATATCGCATGTCATATGATGAGTTAATAGTGTAATGAGTCTTGGTCAGAGCAAGAAATGTGGTTTAGGTAAATGTGTTTTTCTAGTTTCACATACCATGCTACTATTGATGCTCAAAGATAAATCACATCGTTATCGAATTCATATGAAACTCTCGATGTACCAATGATTGCATATTCGATCGGATATAAGTGATGAAGGAACCAAACTGTATGCTAACCACGACTTATGGTTCTTGCAGGCACTATCAGCGATATCTAGGGGATCATGAGGCGATGCTACTAGACGTTCTAACCATGATCAGATGGGTGAAACCAGAAACAATTTCTGACATTCTTGATCAAGGAGTTGTGAAAAGAATGAGGCTATAAGGATAAGTCTGAATGAGAATAAATGTTATTCTGAATCACATGAAGATGTGAACCCATGACTAGCTATATCCCTGAATCATTGAGAGTCACACAAATATCGGATTCTGTGCTCCCATTGAGATAGTCAAAATTCAAGGAGTTGAATTTGACGAGTGTAATTTGATGAAGATCAAATAGAATGCTTATAAATAGTTTATAAGTTGATTTCATAAGATGAAAGTTAGCTTAACTGCTAATTGAGGAAGGAGAGTGGAACTGTCTGTTTTGGTTAATGAGTTCACAAAACAAGCAGGTGCCAATATGGTAAGCGGAGATTTTGATCTTTATAATTTTCAATTTCACATCGGCGTTGTCTGATCGTCGCTTGAGATTATAATGAGTTCACGATTATTTATATAGTTAATTTTGAAATTTACTAATTAAATACAGTACTTGTAGTAATGACTACTAACATATAAAGAATTCTCATTACATATTCTAGAACGATCTAGAATGAATTAACTAATAAGTTAATTAATAAAATTAAATAAAAGTTATTTAATATTAATTAATATGTGCATGCATATATGTTATGCATGTATCGATATATTAGTGTGTGTGTGTGTGTGTATATATATATATATCTGTGTCTGTGTGTGTGTTGTAACGTCATGGACCATTATGCTAAACCAACATGAGCCTTAGCCCATACCCATGCACCACTACTGGTCATGGGTCGTTAGGATGGTCCAGCATAAGCCATAGCCCACATCCATTCACCGTCACTCATAGAATATCTCACTCTTGGAAAGTGGTTTCTTTCTCCTCCCCTACACTTGAACCCAGGACCACCAGGCTTAAGTACTTAGATTCTTAAAGTGTTGTTATCAGTTCAGTGTAAGGTTCGAAATGCGATAACGTAATCCAACTGCATGCGAATCTAATAAAAATGAAAAATTCCTAATTAAATTATTTTAATTGCATTAATTAAATGTGATAGGTATGTTTACATGTTTAAAATATGATTTTCTATTAGAATGCATAAAACAGTGTTTTTAAGGGTTATTCGAGACGCGATCGAGGTACAGAGACCAGAGATTGTAAAAAGAAAACATTTTTATTAAATTATTATTTTTAATTGTTTTTATTAAATCATCATTTTATATGGGATTTTCGAAAATGAGGCCTTTTGAGTTTTTTTTACGTGGCGAGTCGTATTTTAAACCGATAATCAATTTTGGAAGAAAACAAGGACTTTTTGGAGGCTCGGTTAATATTTTAGAAAACTTTCCTAAACGAAATATTTTTCCTACTATCTAATGGGCCCATTTAATGGGCTTAATGGGTCTATTGTACTAGGGTTATTGGGCCTAATTAGCCACCATATTAAAAAATCTAGTCCAAGTGGGTCCTAAGGGGTTTGGTCTAGGTCCTAGGAGGTTTGGTCATGGTCTGGTCCACTCGGATATGGTTTAGGAACGAAGGACTCATGGGTTGGTTGAGGTTATGGTTTCGAAAAAAGGGCAGAAAATTTCAGTAGCCTTCTAAGTTTTCCAATGGGTTTTAAATGACTTGAATTTGTTTGAAAAATGGTTGGCTAGGTGTTAATAAGCTATGATTAAAATTTGGTAAAGTTTGGTTAAGTTTCGAGTTGATTTGTGATAAAACCGGGTCTTCGGTTCAAGTTTTAAAACGGATTACGAATTTAGTCGAGGAGCTTAAGTTTACATCTAAGAAATGTTTATGGGTGTATTTTAGGGTGTTATGGTATGTTTGGATAAATTTGGGTCTACGTTTTAAGGTCCGAGGGTAAATTGAGAAGGTTAGGATTTTAGGGGCAAAACAATCATTTTACACCCGAAAAATGTTAGACGTCTTGGCAGTGCCCTGAATGCTATAATTGATGTTAAAATGTTTATTTTGAAATATTATGTAGTTTTATGGTGGAAAACGATAAATGCTAAAAAATGTGTTGCATGCTTGGTTTAAAAGAAAAATATTATATGCATGAATTTTTATAAGTGATGAATATGATAAAATGTTTTGAAAGAGGTGTTTTGATTGTGGCTAATACGAATACGGAATGATATGATGACATGTAAGACCAATGCTCAGTTGATGGGTGAAAGTAATGATGATGTCCCCACCGCCTGGTACCATGGTAATATGTAAGATTAATCATTCGACCAACAGGTGATACGAAAGTCACAAATAATTATCTGAATTCAATAAAAGAGAAACATATATGTATATGATGAAGAGAAAGGTATATGATGAAAGGATTTAAAGTTTATACATATTCATAAAAAATTATTTTATTAAAGTAATTTTCACTGTTGCATGTGGATTTATACATATTACTTGTTATCACGGTTAATGTTTGCTGAGTATGTAGACTCACTAGGTGTGAACGATACATGAGAGGATATTTATGATGATATTGGAGGACTTGATGGTTGAACTGGTTGGACTGATGGTGCACATAACCCGAGGACCATTGCTAGTTTTCCGTACTATTATGATTTTAAAGTACTTTAAAGATTTTATGCCTTTCATGTTTTTGAGTGGTTTTGAGAAGAATTGAGAGATTATGTTATTTTTGAAAAAAAATACTAGTTTTAGGTTTTGGGTTGACAGTTTACGATTT
This sequence comes from Primulina eburnea, assembly GCF_022965805.1. NCBI lineage: Eukaryota > Viridiplantae > Streptophyta > Magnoliopsida > Lamiales > Gesneriaceae > Primulina > Primulina eburnea. The sequence goes on from NC_133103.1 coordinate 18,830,852, forward strand.
TATGTTTTGTACTGCGTTTCGAATTTTGAGCAAAATAGTTGGTTGAGTGTTTTAAATGGTGAAAGTAATATAAGTTGAAATATACATATATGTATAAGTTGTTTCGGCCGAAATATTTTTTTTAAAAAAAATAAAAATTTCTAGTAATATTTTAAAGAAAACGAGTAGTAGACGTTTCAGTTGGAATCAGAGTGACGTTCTTGCAAAGGGTTGTGCCATCGTCAGTTATAGAAAACTCAGTCGTCAAGCCTCAAGTTTGTAAATTTAAATGCTTTAAATGTTTTTAATGATGATACATGCATGTTTACATGGTTTATATGATTAAGGTACATGTTTAAATGCCTTTTGAAGTTAATTGATATTTATGCTTAAGTTTCTTGTTAAAAGATTTTTATATGCTGAATGATTAGAAGCATAGATTAAAATGCATGTTGGTTATGTTTAAAATTTGAAAAACGTTCATATATAATACCTCCTAGACGTGCACTTACTACTGATAGGCAAGCCGATACTCATGAGGACCGTGAAGAGAATGTGCAGCCATCTCCCAATGGGGATGCTGCTACAAGTGTTCTGTAGGGTATGGTATGTTTCTTTGAGCAGCAGGCTCACCAGTCTCCGAGGCCACAGCCCGATATGTATGATCAGTTCCAGAGGCTGGGTCCAAAGGAGTTTTCAGGCACCACCAACCCATTTGTTGTTGAGGGATGGATTAGATTCCTTGAAGTGCATTTCCGTTATCTGAATATGGGGGATGCTGATCGAGTTAGGTGTGCTACTTATATGCTGTGAGATGATGCTTGTTGATAAGGCCAAATATTACAAGATTTTAGGGATTTGATTTTATAATATTTGTCTTTAATTAGAATTTTTATCCCTAATTATATGCTTAACTGAATTAATAATTGTAGATTTGAATAAAAGAGAAAAACTGCTTCAATTGAGAGATAAAATAAATTTACAAAACTTCAAAGGAAAAAAATTCCAAAAGGAAGGAAATAAAATATTTTATACTCTTTGATAATATTAAAGTTTTGAAAAAAAATCTATAGAGATCTTGATAAAGATAAAATCTCACATTTAAAAATAAAATCTACAATATTATCTACAAGGTTTAAGTTTGAGATGGGCTTAAAAGGAATGAAAGAAGGAGGCCCATTGAGGAAAATAAAAAGAGACAGAAGACGTACAGAGGCATGAGCGTAACAGAAGATGGGAGGAAGACATAAGGCAAAAGCTGGAGGAATTCCTCCATAGACGCCAATTGTCTGAGAATTATTTTCATTCCTCTTAATTATATTTTCTTCATTGATTTTAAACATGGATGTGCACTTTCGTTTTGAACTTCTGGAGTAAATTTTTATAGACTAAGGCCACGATAAGCCCAGAACAAATTATTTTTGATGTTTTGAGTTTGATTCAATTTTATTATTTATTTTTATTCAATGATTGTTGTTGTTTATCATGTGTTCTTTTAATCTGACCAATTAAATTGAATAATTATTGGTTAATCTAAACCCGAAAGGCGAAAGATTGATATTTGCATCACACATCAATCAACACATGGTTAAATTGACTAGAAATATTATTCGATTTCAGTGTGCGACTTTAGGTGAAAAAACTGGAATTTCACAGCGATCTAATGCGGTTGATTTTAATTAAATTCAGTTAGAAATAATTGGATTGTTAGATTTAATAATGTTTATTAATTCGAGAAATCGTTTATTAAATAATTTTTGGAAACCCGTTGTTAATTAAATAATTAATTTATTGAATTTGAATTTGACACGTGATTATGAGTTTGTCTCGATACCGTTGTGTGCTTTAGTCGTTTTTAAATAATTTGAATTTTTGTCTAAATTAATAGTTTGAATTAGTTTAACTTTAGTTAATTTATTTAAATTGTTTAAATTAGTCAATTAATTTATCTCATCTCACTTGAATTTGATTAGCCTAAATTAAGAAAAATAATTCATATTCTAGAAATTAAACATCGATCTCTGTGAGTACGTTACATTGACTCATCTTCAAATACTATTTCTTGATCTAGTCCGCTAGCTAGATTTATTCCAACCGAAATCTTTAGTCAAGTTTTTTGCGCCGTTGTCGGGGACTGAATTGTTTGATATTAGGATTTATTGTTTTCTTGAGATTAGGTTTTTATTTAATTCTGTTGATTTTACGCTTATTCGTACATTTGAATTGTGTTTCTTATCTTCAAGATTTATCTAGTTGTGCATGAGCCATGCTAGAGGAGACACAGAATTACACCCATTTGATCCAGAGATTGAGAATAGTTTTCGGCGTAGACGTAGAGCAAAAAGGGATAATTCCTCATACTCTAACGTGGAAGAACAATTAAACCAGAGGACAAGGTTGAAACAACAGGGATGGAAGCAATGGCCAACGAGGAGGATGATCGCGTTGTCTATGATATTACTAGACAAACTACTGGAGGTTATGGTTCTAGCATCACTCGTCCTACTGGATGCCATAAGATTGATAATATTTCCTTTCTCTTTGCATGGTGAAGCAGTCGAATGGCTTAGAGATTTACCAGCTGGCTCTATTACTACATGGAATGGTTTAGTGGAAATGTTCATAAATCAATATTTTCCGCCCATCAAGCTAGCACAACTGCTTATGGATATTTCATCTTTTCGACAGAAGGATAGGGAGACACTACATACAGCTTGAGGAAGATTTAGAAAGATGTTGAGGAGGTGTCCTCAACATGGTTTCTCTTCATCTGAACAAGTTCAGATTTTCTATAATGGAGTTAATCATTCTGTGCGTTCCATGCTAGATGCGCAGCCAATGGTAGCTTATACAAGAAGACTCCACGAGTTGCACTCGAAATAATTTCAAATATGGCTGAAAATAGTGCAGGTTGGCCAGACATTAAACGAGAAAAGAAAGTTGGAGTTCTTGAAATAGATGTGTTGAATGCACTTACTGCTAAGATTGATGGGTTGGCCCATAAATTCTCTAAGCTGCGACCGAATCAAGAAAATCAAGTCCAAGGAATAGTCATCGAGGAACAACCCAATTTTGATGAAGAAGCGGTGAATTTCGTGGGGAATCAATGGAAACAGCAATCCAATCCATAATGTTCCACGTACAATCTAGGATGGAAGAATCACCCTAATTTATCTTGGAAGAATACTGAGAATTCTCTTAATCCAACACATATTCCCCCACAGTCCATTCCTCAACAAGTGAGACAACAAGGAATATTGGTACCTGCAGCACCTCTAGGATTCAAGCAAGAAGATCAAAGACCAATTTATGAGGATTTTATGATTAAACATGTTGTGGGGATGGAAATGTGGCTGCAAAATCATGATGCTATATTGCGAAGGTTGGAAGCTCAAATGGGTCAAATATCTAATCAGTTAGCAAATCAACCCCTTGGAACACTACCAAGAGATACTGAGAAAAATCCAAAAGGAGTGAATGCGGTGAATACACTGATCAAGGCTAAGGAAGAGGAACCAAAGAGGCAGAATTCTACAGATTTGGAGGAAAGGAATGATGGAGGAATGAAATAAAAAATGGAAGATGTAACATCCCGAAAATTTGAAAGTCCACGGGAACCATATGTATGCAAGTTATTAAATTTCTTTGGTATTTTATTAAATTTTTTTAAAACGAGTAGACATTTCAGTTGGTATCAGAGCAAGAGTCCTCATAGGGTTGTGCCACCGCCAGCTTCTGCCGCTCAGTCTTCAAGCTTTAAGTCTGTAATTTTTAATGTTTTAAATTTTTTTAATGCTATCACCTGCAGGTGTACATGACATACGTTTTACGGGACATGTTTATCTGTTGTTATGTTTTGAGATTATATGCTTTAAAATTTTTTATGCATGTTACGACATGAAATAATAAATTATATGATTTTTCTGCATGCTGGCTTTGTGGTGGAATTGTACATGAATAAGAATTTTGCTATTGAGCATTAGGAGATCAGGATGGAAATGATTTGGCTATATTAATTTTTGGTTAGTAGTAATGATGTTCTACTTGTAAGTCATAAATTAATCTGGAAGATTATGAATGCTTTCGAGACTTGTAGATTTTCTAGGAAATTACTGATTGTTCGTGGTTACTAGTGAGTTAATTTTTGAGGATTTCATTTAAGGAATAATGATTCAAAGACTACGACGATCTTTGGAACTATAAAACGTAGAATTTATTTAGGATGTGTGCTCTACCTAGTTGGATTTAGGGATTGAATTGCATGAATTGAGAATTTTAATGATCTAATTATAATAACCAATGATTTGAGGACCTAAGTTCACAAAATAAAATTCTAAGGGACTATTTTTGAATTTACCGAATTTTGGGATTTAATTCTGAGTTTCGAGAATTTTAAGGTTTAATGAGGCTAATTCGAAAATTTAATGGGGACAAAAATGTAAATTTCAAAGAGTTGTAGGGTCAGAATTGTAATCTTCGAGAGCTTTAAGGACCAAATTGCAAATTACAAAATTTTTGAGGATTAAATTCGAAATTTTGGGAAACACTTGGGTAAAATCAGTAATTTTTCAAGGTTATGAGAATTGATTTTTGGGTTTAATAAGTTTAAAATTTCTGAAATTTATGTCACGAGAAACCTATAAAATGGAATTAGGAACGCCAAGAACTTATGAGTAATTTTGGAATTTTAGAAATTAAGGACAAATCGGATAATATTCGAGGAAAGTAAGAACTAATTTTGCAATTTTTAAGAAATTTGGGGACTCGTTTGGCAGTAAGTGAGATTTGAATGATTTAAATGATAGGAATTTTCGGTGATTTAGGCTTGAAGGAAACATATAACCTTTAGATTTCTGGGTTATAATGTTATAAGGAATGATAATCAAGGACATTGTAGGATAAATTAATCTTGGGCTTGAAAATGTAAGTGTTAGTGAAATAATACTGTGGTAAATTAAGAATTTAAGGTGATGACAATTTAAGGTAAATTTGATCAGTTAATTAAGTTATAAGATTAGACATTGAGTTAACGAATTTTTGAGAACTTCAGTTTGATGTATCATAAGTTACTTTTTTTTATGGTTAGGTTATTTGATAGACGCGTGTAAAAATTGAGGTAGACACCTTGTCTTGAGGATTTTTTGAAGTCATTAAGAAACTTGGGAATAAGTGAATATGTATGTTGGAATTATGTTATCCCAAAACTATTTGAGTTGTGTAAGTTTGAATTTCAAATTTATGGGATATGTATTCATATAAGAATTTTGGGTAAAATAAAAACAAAAGGGAATTAGTTGTGTTTAACATAAATTAGCGATGGACGAATATTAAGGTTTTATCTAGTAAGAAATCTAAAATCTTGACATGGGATTCTAGAACTCTGTGTTTTATAAGTGAGGTTGATTTATAGAGTAAGTTTATCGCTAACATGGGATAACTTATTAAGTTTATACGCTAGTATTAATTAAGCATTAAGAATACGTAAGAATGCGAAATTTGTAGCAATGAGGAAAGTCCAAGTGTCTTAGGCATCAACTTTATTGTAATTGGGAAGAGAATAGTTTAAGCATGCAATTGAGACTAGAAAAAATTTATTATTTAGATAGAATATCGATATTGTATACTATGACTTTTATGGATTAACACTACTCTAATTTAGGATTTGCAACACTGTTATATTTGTGATGTACTTGTAAATAGTAAGTTGTGTAAGTTTAATGCCGTAAAGATAAGGATTCATTCAAGGATCTTAGGATAATTTTGTTATGGGGTTGAGATAATGTTTTACTTTTAAGTGTATCACCGAGGATAGAAGTCAGTCAGTAAATTTTGGGGCTAAGGTTCCTATGTTGAGCTGCCTAAATGATGATGTAATAGGTTGATGAAAAATATGTGTATTGTATAAAATTAAGTGCAGTAAATTTGGACATCAATTTCTAATATGAGGAATCGTGAGAAAGACATAAATTCTAGGACATAGAAAAATAGAACTAAGTCACCATAATTTGTTTTAAGTTGTGATCCGAAAACGAGAATTTTGGTAGGCAAATTTAATTAGGATTGAGGAGACGTAAGGACAGTTTAACACTTATTTTATCAGAGTAGTGCAGCGGAAGCATGGATTATTGGGATACTAGAACTAAGAGTGTAAACTTTTTGTTTATCGAGGATAAGCGAATTTCGTGGACGAAATTCAATTTAAGGGGGGTAGATTGTAACATCCCTAAAATTTGAAAGTCCGTGGGAACCACATGCATGTAAATTATTAAATTTATTTGATATTTTATTAAATTGTTTTAAAATGGGTAGACGTTTCAGAAGATGCTAAGGAACAGAACACTCACACCACCACTACACAGAAAACAAGTAAGAAAGGTAAGGAGTTTGATTCTAATGATAATATTGATATTAATACACTTCATTTTCCTCAAAGAGCAAGGCAACTACAATTGGATCGACAATTTTGAAAATTTCTTGAAGTTTTTAAGAAATTGCACATAAATATTCCTTTTGCAGAAGCTTTGGCTCAAATGCCTTCTTATGCTAAATTTTTGAAAGATATTTTGACTAAAAAGAGAAAACTTCTTGATTTCGAAACTGTTAAGCTTTCTAAGGAATGTTCAGCTATTTTGTGAAATAAATTACCTCCAAAGCTTAAGGATCCAGGTAGTTTCTCCATTCCTTGCACTATAGGAAATTCTAATTTTAACAAGGCATTGTGTGATCTCAGTGCTAGCATAAATCTTATGCTTTATTCTTGTTTTGGGAAATTGGGGATTGGATAAGTTAAACCAACCACTATTTCCCTTCAACTTGCTGATAGATCTATTAAATATCCTAGAGGGGTTATAGAAGATGTTTTGGTTAAGGTTGATAAATTTATATTTCTAGTTGACTTTGTTGTGCTAGACATGGAGGAGGATTGTGAGATCCCCCTAATTTTAGTTCGTCCCTTCTTAGCTACTGGAAGAACTCTCATAGACATTAAAAAAAGTTAGTTAGTTTTGAGGTTGAATGATGAAAAGGTAATTTTTAATGTTTTTCGTAGTATGAAATATCTTGGATCTTCTGATTGTTATAGAATAGATGCTATTGATGATATTGTTAAGTGTAGTGTGCATGATACTTTTTTAGAAAACCCACTGTAGATGCTTTTGGTGAACCCAAAGTTCACAGAATCAAAAGAAAAGAGGTGGAGAAATGTATGAACTACTTGGAGGGATCAAAGCCTCTGCCAAGATAGTTAAATTCGAATATTGGGGAGCTTGGACATATTCGAAAATCAGTTAAACCTTCCATAGAAGAACCCCAATTCCTCGAACTCAAACCACTTCCTCCTCATTTAAAATATTTATTTTGAAAGAAGAAGATAAACTGCCAGTAATTGTTTCTTCTTCCTTGACAGGTGATGAGGAAGATAAGCTCTTGAGAGTGCTGAAGGATCACATATGTGCTATTGGATGGAGCATAGCTGACATCAAGGGGGTTAGTCCATCCATGTGCATGCACAAAATTTTAATGGAGAATGAGTACTCCCCCGCGACTCAACCTCGAAGGAGACTAAATCCAGCTATGCAAGATGTTGTCAAAAAGGCGGTAATCAAAATCCTTGATGCATGTATGATCTTTCCTATATCTGAAAGCAATTGGGTAAGTCATGTGCATGTTGTTCCTAAGAAAAGGGGGATTGCTGATGTTGAAAATGAAAATAACGAGTCAATCCCTACTAGAACTGTGACTGGGTGGCGTGTTTGTATTGATTATCGCAAATTAAATGATGCCACAATAAAAGATCATTTCCCTTTACCTTTTGTTGATCAAATGTTAGAGCGTTTGGCAGGTCATGTTTTTTATTGTTTTCTAGATGGTTATTTTGGATATATGCAAATCCCTATAGATCCCGAAGATCAAGATAAGACAACCTTTACGTTTCTCTATGGTACTTTTGCTTATAAAAGAATGCCGTTTAGTTTGTGTAGTGCTCCAGCTACTTTACAACGTTGTATGATGGCGATTTTTCATGATATGGTTGAAAAGTATATTGAGGTCTTCATGAATGACTTTTCTATTTTTGGTTCTTCGTTCGACTCTTGTTTGGTTAATTTGTCAAAAGTGCTAAAGAGATGTGAATAAACGAATCTTGTACTTAACTGGGAGAAATCTCATTTCATGATAAGGGAAGGAATTTTCCTTGGTCACAAAATTTCTGAAAAAGAGATTGAAGTGGATATAGCTAAAGTAGATATCATAAAAAAGCTTCATCCCCTACTAATGTCAAGGGAATTCGTAGTTTTATTGGGCATGCAGGTTTTTATAGGCAATTTATCAATGATTTCTCAAGTATTGCTAAGTATTTAACTATTATGCTAATGAAAGATGTTCCTTTTGTTTTTTCTAAGGATTGTTTACAAGCTTTTCAAGTATTAAAGAAAAAGTTGACCACCACCCCAATCATTGTCGCATCAGATTGGAATCTACCTTTTGAACTCATGTGTGACGCAAGTGATATTGCTTTAGGGGCTGTTTTGGGGAAAAAGTAGGACAAATTCTTGCATGTAATATACTATGCAAGCATGACATTTTCAGGAGCTCAATTGAACTACTCTATTACTGAAAAATAGTTTTTGGCTGTTGCTTTTTCTTTGGACAAGTTTCGGCCATACCTTGGGTTGAGTAAAGTGATAGTCCACATGGATCATTCAGCTTTGAAGTATCTCTTAAACAAAAGGATGCCAAGCCAAAATTGATAAGATGGATCCTTCTACTGCAAGAATTTTACATAGATATCGTGGATTGCAAGGGGACTAAAAACCAAGTTTCCGATCATCTATCGAGATTGGAGAAGCCCGAGGAAAGTAAATATGTAATTAGAGATGAATTTCCTGACGAGAAACTTTATGCCATCTCTAATTTACCATGGTATGCTGATTTTGTCCATTATTTATCATGAAAATGTATTCGTTCTCATCTTACATATGAGCAGAAAAAAATTTCTTTTCGGATTTAAAATATTATCTTTAGGAAGATCCTCTTTTGTTTTGAATATGTGCAGATGGAATTATTCGTAGGTGTATTCCAGCGGAAGAGATAAGTTCTATACTTGCCCATTGTCATAGTGGTTCTATACTTTCAAGCTGGATTCTACTGGCCTACACTGTTCAAGGATGCACACACTTATGTTTTGAATTGCAATGGATACCAACGTGTTGGTAATATTTCAAGGAGACACGAAATGACATTGAATAATATTTTAGTCTGTGAATTGTTTGATGTGTGGGGATTTGATTTCATGGAGCCTTTTCCAGATTCCTTAAGAAATAAATATATTTTGGTGACTGTGGATTACGTATCCAAGTGGGTGGAAGCCAATGCTTGTAGAACCAATGACTCTAAGGTTTTGATCCAATTTAAAGAAATTTTTTTTTTTTTGCAATATTTATCACAATTAGAGCCATTATTAGCGATGGAGGAACACACTTTTGTAATCATCATTTTGATTCTCGTTTGGCTAAATATGGGGTCACGCACAGGTGGCAACACCTTATCATCCTTAAACTAGTGGTCAAGTAGAACTGTCAAATAGGGAAATTAAGAAAATTCTTGAGAACACCGTTGGATCTTCGATGAAGGAATGGGCTAGTGAATTGGATGATTGCATTGTGGGCATATAGAACATCATTCAAAACCTCTATAGGAACTTCCCCTTTTCGCTTGATCTATGGAAAAGCATGTCATCTTCCTGTTGAACTAGAGCATAACGCATTATGGGCCACTAAATTTTTGAACTTTGATGTGTAAGCTACAAGTAATCAGCGTCTACTACAACTCAATGAGCTGGAGGAATTTCGTCTTGATACATGTGAGAACACAAAAATATACAAGGAAAAGAAAAGGAAGTGGTATGATGCAAGGATTGTGCATAGGGAATTTGAGTATGGACATAAAGTGCTTCTTTATAATTCTCGTTTGAAACTTGTTCCAGGTAAACTTCGTTCCAAATGGTCTGTGCCTTTTACTGTTACTGATGTTTTTCCATTTGGTGGTGTAGAAATCCGCGGAGATTCTGGAAATCCCTTTAAGGTGAATGGACATCGACTGAAAATTTTTCTTGAAGGAATTGTGGAGCAAGAGGGGCCAAATACTCTTTTGCATGAACCGAACTAATTTCTAAAGGGACTTGTCTAGCTATAGACAATAAAGTTAGCGCTTGCTGGGAGGCAACCCAATGATTTATTTGATTTAATTTCATTTTATTAGTTTTTTTCATTTTGTTAGGTTAATCCTATGTGATTTTGGTGTATGTAGGGAATATTGGACGGAAGCTAGATGTTTTGATTCTGGAAAGCTTTAACTGCTGGAATAAAATATTACAAGCATTTAGGAATTCTATCAGCCCCATAGAGCACCTCATGGATCTCAAAGCAACATTGCCAGGGAAGTTCTGTCTTGCTATTCTACATCAAAGTTTTATATTCTTTTCGAATGACATGACACTGAGGACAGTGTAAATCTAAAGTGTGTGTGTGTGTGTGTGTGTGGTGGGGGGGTGGGACATTACTAAACAACACTTAGCATGTGCTTCAATGTTTAATCCTCGGGCATGAAATTTTTTTCTGGTTTTTCTTTGAAAAACTGCACTTGTGATTACATGACACAATAATTGATTTTCTGGATTTTTGATCACTCGAGAGATTAAATCACACCTTGAATTAATTGAGATGAGCTGTAGTTGCAGCCGAAGGATTTGAGCAAAAACTAATTTTGTATCATATTTTGAGACATCATCTATGCATTTTAAGTCATACTTATATGAACTCATTGTGAATTGGCAAGAGGCTTGCCCATAAATAAATAAATATATATATAAAAGAAAAAAAAAGAAAAGAAACAATCTAGAATTTGTCTGATTATCTTTCCAGGCGAAAATACAGAGGAAAATGACTTGGGGATGATTTAGGCGATCCTTGGACCGTTTGAGCTTTTTGAGCCTACCCTATGCATCATTATATCCCCAGTATCCCATTTTGAGCCTATAAAAATCGAATGGAGTGCGGCAAAGACATACAATTAGCCCACATTGGTATTCTTTCAAAATCTCACATCAACTACCCAAATTTTTGCATATACACTATTCTACTACCTTAATTTTGAGAGAAATAAACCCCTTTAGCGCTTTAAAATTTTCAATAACTCCCATGTGTTGATAATTTATAAGAAAAATTGGATGAGTTTGAAAAAAATCATGAAGAATGAGAAAGGGATCGATGAAAAGATATATATAATTATAAAAGAAAAGGATGAGGAATGAATGTTGTATGATGTGGTGATTGAATAAACTAAAAAAGAGTGTTGTTGAAGGAATATGAACGACAGTACAAGGAAGATGAAAACGTTCGGTGAAAGAATGATGGAATTCAATAAGAGAAGGAAGATAAGAGATGAAGGAACGCACTTATGATTAAATTGTTTATTTTCTCTCATTTTGAATCTCCCTACCTTTATTGTAGCCGTGAGCCGTGGCCTAGCGTTATAAGCTTGAAAAGACCTATTGAGCTAGTGATATTCCTCCAACATTTAATGGAGAAAGATAAGCTTATAGAGAGTTTTTTTATATATTTAAAAAAAAATTCAGAAAAATATGAGCACTCTTTGAACTAAAACACCTTTGAGGAATATGAGTTTTGACTTCAACACTACACACGTCTCATTATATTGATCTTTTCTAGTGAATGCTTGAGTTTTAAAGTTGCAACGAAAATGAATTTTATGATTTTTGAAGTGTGATCTTTTGATTGAATGAGACATTATTTGGTAGGTTAAAAAGTGTTGATTGTGTCATTTTTTGTGGTGAATCATTGAATATTCCTCGGTTATATTTTTATTATCTGATTTGTTCGAGGACGAACAAAGCTAAGTATGGGGGAATTGATAAGACCAAATATTACAAAGATTTTAGAGATTTGATTTTATATATTTACCTTTAATTAGAATTTTTATCCCTAATTATGTTCTTAATTGAATTAATAATTGTAGATTTGAATAAAAGAGAAAAATGCTTAAATTTAGAGATAAAATAAATTTACAAGATTTCAAAGGAAAAAAAATATCAAAAGGAAGGAAATAAAATATTTTATATTCTTTGATAATATTGATGAAACGTCTGCTATTCGTTTTCTTATCTTGTACTAGATTTTTTTTTAAACCCTTACTAACATCGGCCGAACACTTGCATAAAATAATTAAAGTATTTTTTAGGCCATTTTAAAATAACCCAACCAACTCACATTTAAAAATCCAAAATAAATAGTTTAAAGCATAAAATCGTCAAACGTTTTACCAACCTAAAAACATTACTTGAAAAGTATAGCTCATAAACTTAATAAAAGCCATAAAATATATTTAACATAATCTTAAAATCATAATTAATAACTAGTGTGGAAAACTAGGGTCGGTCCTCGGGTTATGTGCACTTTCAGTCCAGCAAAGTCAACCATCAAGACCTCAATTAACATTATTATCACACTCACCTGCATCAATCACACCTAGTGAGTCTAAAGACACAACACATCATATTCTTGATATCAAATAATACGTATAAAAATCACATACAACAGTGAAAATACTTGTATTTAAAATACCGTTTTCATGAAGATGCATAGCATAAACTTCAAACATGAACATTTTTGTAAACATTTTCATGATGCATATACTTTAAAAACATTTTCACTATCCTATATCATAAACATATTCATATCATTCTCAACATATTCATATTCATATTATCATCAACATATACGAATTCTTTTTTCCTTTCGTTCAATTCAGATCGTTAATTGTGACTTTCGTGTTCATCTAAATCTACGTGTTGGGAGATGGATCCATCTACATATATCCACAGTACTGGGCGGCGGGGACACCAACAACACTCTCATGGGTCAACTAGGCCTTGGCCTATCCTCATCGAATGGAAATACGATCTTCGGGCTCCCTCTGAGCCTTCTCCCATAAATGGGCTCCCTCTGTGGTCTTTTCCCTCACGATATCTCCATTTTTATCCTCATATCCTCATATTTGTATCAATGGAAATACGATCGTCGGCTCCCACTAGGACCGTCACCCTCACGATATCTCCAACATATCATCGTATTAATCACAATTACTTCACTTCCTTCAACATTTCATATTATCATCACTTTATAAAATTTAAACATGCATATAACGTTTTTCTTTTAAACCAAGCATGCTACATATCTTTTAACGTTATCGTTTCCTCATAAAAAAATCCATAAGCATTTTAAAATAAACCTTTTAACATATAAAAATACATAAACATTTTAGCATATTAAATCATAAAAGCATCCATAAACATTTAAAGTAATCATTTTAGCATATAAAAAAGCATTCAGGACACTGCCATGACGTTTACTAATTTTTAGGTGTAAAATGACCATTTCACCAATAGACGTAAAATTTCACTTTTTTGACATTTTCTTAATTTCATTGACTCTAACATGTCCCAAATAATTATTTAAGCTTACATGAATTTTTTCATATTTTTATTTAGCTTAAATCGAGGGCTTTAAATTAATCTTTAAATGTGACATATTAATACGTTTTAATCCCGAATTAATATAAAATTCCCAAATTAAAAAACTTGGACTTTTAATAATTATATGAGCTTAAATATAATTTTCCATAATTTTACTAAGCTTAAATCTAGGTTTTTTAATTAATGTTTATATTAACGTACGGCGATTAAATCCCGGACAAATCCAAACTCATTATTTTGATCCCAAATTTTAAACATAACATTTTTATTATTTATTCTACCCTTGTGAGCCATGAACCACCCCCTGTACCCATGGTTCCAATTTTAGCCTTTTACTTTTCGAATTTGACACCTTATCGAACCTCCCGAGCCATCTCTCAATTTACTCGAGCTACGCCCAAGCCACCTCGAGCCAAACCCCAACCCACCTAGGGACCCTACTGACCAAGCCCAGCCCAAAGAACCAGCCCTGGCCCGCTCAAAAACTTGCTGGACAGAAGACCCGTTTGCATGTGTGTGTGCGTGTAGGGTGTCCTAGTTGTATTAGGTTTCCTAGCTGCCTTAGGACTCTACCAGCCCTTAACCACTTGACCCATCATGACCCTAACCTTCCCTGGACCATGCCCAAACCCAGCACAGGCCAGCCCAGCCCCTTGAATTCGCGCCCGAAGCACTGCACCAGATTTCATGCTTGGCCGAGAATCACCCTTGACTTGCACTCTTGGTTTCTGTTGCTAGCCACCCAACCATCGAGCGACCCCTTGAACCAGCCCCTCAAGCACTCTCCTAGGACCCTAACCACTTGACCTACCCCAGCCAAGAGCCCCCAGGCCGAGCCATCTCTCCCCTGCACAAGCTGTTGTACCTGCACAGCTTCTTGGGTGACCTGGGTGGACTCCTAGCTTGCTAGGACTCCTCCCCAATCGTGAACCTTGAGTCGTAATCTGGCTAGGACTAGATCCCTGACCCCTCATGACTCTAGCCCAGCCATGGATGCAACCGAGCCAAGCTATGCACCATACATCATGAAACCCGATCACATATGACCCAAATGTTCGAATTCGGTTCCAGCGTAATCGGTTCATATTTGCAGCATGTGTGTGTGTGTTCTTAGGACTCTTGAAATCGTGTAAAAACAATCCTTGATCCTCCCCTAATTATGGCAGCCCTTTTTTACATGAAAACAACAACTTTTGGATCACAAATTATGCCTTAAAAATTCATGTTCATGCAAAAGCAAAAATAGTTAAAAACATCACTTGTTTTCATACAAAACATGATTAAATATTTATTATGGTGTGATGATGTTTTGAAGGAAATAAATATGCGTGCTTTTGCGTATTAAACGCACGATTTTATGTTGACAAATCGAAGAACGGCGACGATGAGACGACGGCTTGAACCCTTGCAAACTTTCGAACTTTCCTCCAATTAAGATGTTTGTGCTGTGTGTTTTTGGGGTGAAAAGAGTGCTAGGGTGGAGGCGTGCATATGGTAGGTTATGGGATTTATTTTACACATTAAACAGTTAATTTAGACACTAATCAAAGCCTTGGCCCATTAACCATGTTAATTAGGCCCATTTATCCCATTAGTGTTTAATTAAAATATTAAAAATAATTTTGTTTAATAAAGTTTGTGAATTTATTAACCAGGTTGTCAAAACGTTTGTATTTT
This sequence comes from Primulina eburnea, assembly GCF_022965805.1. Lineage (NCBI taxonomy): Eukaryota > Viridiplantae > Streptophyta > Magnoliopsida > Lamiales > Gesneriaceae > Primulina > Primulina eburnea. The sequence continues at coordinate 18,846,057 of NC_133103.1, forward strand.
TGTTGAAAATTCAACACCGATTAAATTTACGTCCCGGCATATAAAATCATCTTAAAATCCTGTATTTTCAAAAATAAGAAAAAACATCATCCTTATTTTAAATAATTAAAAATAATTAACCAATAAATTTTTTTTCCATTTTTCAGTCATCGGTCTCCGTTCCTCGATCGACGCTCGAATAACTTTTAAAAATACATTTTAATGCAACAATGTATAAAAGTATAGTTTGAACATGTAAAAATGCACAACATAATTAATTTATGCAATTAAAATAATTACTTAAAATACAAGATAATTTAATAGTTGCATGCATGTATTTTACGTGGACCTTTAAATTTTCGGAGCGTTACAATTGAAGTTTTGAAAAAATATATAGAGATCTTGATAAAGATAAAATCTCACATTTGAAAATAAAATCTACTATATTATCTACAAGGTTTAAGTTTGAGATTTGCTTAAAAGGAATGAAAGAAGGAGGCCCAGTGAGGAGAATAAAAAGAGACAGAAGACGTACAGAGGCATGAGCGTAACAGAAGAAGGGAGGAAGACATAAGGCAACAGCTGGAGGAATTCCAAAATATACGCCAATTGACTGAGAATTCTTTTCATTCCCTCTTAATTATATTTTCTTCATTGATTTTAAACATGGATGTGCACTTTCGTTTTGAACTTATGGAGTAAATTTTTATAGACTAGGGCCACGATAAGCCCAGAACAAATTATTTTTGATGTTTTGAGTTTGATTCAATTTTATTATTTATTTTTATTCATTGATTGATGTCGTTTATCATGTGTTCCTTTAATCTGACCAATTAAATTGAATATTTGTTGGTTAATCTAAACCTGAAAGGCGAAAGATTGATATTTGATTAACACGTCAATTAACACATGGTTAAATTGACTAGAAATAGTATTCGATTTCAGTGTGCGGCTTTAGGTTGAAAAACTGGAATTCCACAGCGATCTAATGCGGTTGATTTTAATTAAATTCAGTTAGGAATAATTGGATTGTTAGATTTAATTATATTTATTAATTCGAGAAAGCGTTTATTAAATAATTTTGGGAATTTCGTCGTTAATTAAATAATTAATTTATTGAATTTGACGCGTGATTATGAGTTTGTCTTGGTACCGTTGTGTGCTTTAGTCGTTTTTAAATAATTTTAATTTCCATCTAAATTAATATTTTGGATTAGTTTCACTTTAGTTAATTTATTTAAATTATTTAAAATAGTTAATTAATTTATCCCATCTCACTTGAATTTGATTAGCTTAAATTAAGAAAAATAATTCATATTCTAGTAATTAAACATCGATCTCTGTGTGTACGATGCATGGACTCATCTCCAAATACTATTACTTAATCTAGTCCGCTTGCTAGATTTATTCCCAACCGAAATTGAAGGATCGTTTGGAGAGTACCTTGCGGTGCTTCAAACAAAATATTCTCTAAGAGCTGCAATAGCTCGTGTTCTAAGAATGTATACACCGATGAATTAGATCGAGTTTGGTAAAGAACCAAGCGGAAAACACTCGAAATAATCCTTCGTTAAGAAACACTGATATATTTATATATCTTTTGTAACTGATAACCAAAAGACTAGTTTAGTTTTTGCATTCATTAGTTCAGTTATGATGATAACTGAACCAACAGATGCTCTAACTATATAAATCAGTTTGAAAACAATAGTTAAAAAGTTAAATACACAATATATGTTTATGGATGTTCGGAGACTTCAACTGCTCCTACGTCACCCCTTCTACCACTTCAGGTAGGTTTCACTAGAATACTTTGATCGATACAAATACTTATATAAACCCACCCAGCTTAGGTCTTACCCACTGCCTAACTGAGCTCCTAGACTAGACTGAAGGCAGCACCTTCTAGTCAACACTTCTTTAACGTCTATGTGAGAAAGACTACATACACAAGTTTATTATCTTTGTGCAAGACTGTATTTGAGTGATGGGGTGTGTGTGAACACTGATCTCTGAAAACTACCCGAAAGGTGTTCTCACACACTGAGGGAAATAGGCTTCTAATCTAAGCTGATAACACGTTGAAGTGTTCCCTCACAACTGGGCTGAATGCTTCTCTCTTAAGCTGATATGACTATGAAGTGTGCCTTTTTGTATCTGTGTTATGCTCTCTATCTATTTGAGTCTTCACTGGTCTTCTATTTATAAGCGGGAAGAATGATTGTACAGTGAGACTCAATAATTGTGTTCATTGCATTTGAATTTGTTCCTTGAGATCTGCGTTGTTCTCCCCGACAATATTTCTAGGAAAATTTTTGTCTTTAAGCTCTGATGCAACGTCTATTATTGTCTTTTGATTGGACAATAGCTTTTGTACCTTTACGTACAGCTGGATTCCACTTAAATCAGCTTGTCTTGATCTGCAACTGATTGCTCCTAACTGATGTTCTGAACTGTTCAGTTGAATTGGTCTTCAGTTGGGTTGGTGAAATCAGTTGATTCGTCAGTTGAACTTATTTCACTTCTATTCAGTTGAACTGATCTTTAGTTGGGTTATTCATCAGTTGAACACTCCTTCAGCTGCCCAGGCTATCAACTGAACAATCAGTTGAACTTATTTACGATACATCAGTTGAACTGATTCAGTTTGGTTGATCAGTTGATGATTTCAGTTGGCGTCTTTGACTGCTTCAGTTTTGGCTCGTAACTTATTGTTTCAGTTTCAGCTATCTGCGCACTAAGGTAGATTATTAAAAACAAATAAACAAGTTTTGTTCACATCAAAATTAATATTGCGAACATGAAATGTTCCAACAGAAATATCTGGTCACTTGTCTTTGGTGGGAAAGAGCTGAACATTGTGTCAATTTAGCCACCCTCACTTGGGTGCAATACAAGGAAATTTTATATGAGAATTATCTTACTGCTAATGTCAGAGGACACTTGAAGAGGGAGTTTATGACTCTCCTTCAGGGTGACATTTCTGTGGCTGAGTTCATTAGGAAGTTTGATAGGGGTTTTCACTTTGTGCCTCTCATTGCAAGAGATGCTACTGAGTAGTTGAGGCATTTATTGGATGAACATCGACCTACTATACGCTGTGATATGATGTTGATGCGACCGGCGGATTATGCAGCTGCCACTGCTTGTGATTTCCAAGTTGAACAAGCCTTGAAGAATGTTGATTTTGAGATGCAGCACAAGAGAAAACAGTACCAATAGAACTCTCAGCCAGTCAAGAGGCAATTTACCAGACCTCCCAAAGCTCAAGGACATCAAAAGCCCCAAGGACAATGGAAGAAACCTGGTCAACAGAAGCCACCACAGTTTGGAGTCCCAAAACCTGAAGAGAGGCCATTGTACAAAGAATGCAATCGCCCACACTATGTCAAGTGCATTTGGGGAACATATAATTGCTTCATTTGCAAGGAGGAAGGACATAAGGCCAATTGACTGCCAAAGAAGAAAGGACCAATTGTCGGTAGATCTTATGTTATGCATGCTGAGAAAGAAGAGGCAGAGCCAGACACAAATCTGATCACTGGTAACCTAGTCGCTTAACGTTTTTACATTGCCTTATTGCATGCAATGATAATTTGGTTAATGGAATTGAATGAGATAATAAGGAACATAGAAGAAAATAAGTTGCATGCTCTAATTTAGTTGGATTTAAGGAATGCCATCGAGAACTATAGAAATTGGAAATAAAACATAAGCTTTAAGAATGTAAATGAATGAATTGAACCAATTTAAGAATAATGGGACGTTTATGGCATAAATCGAGAATTTGAGGGGCCAAAGTCCAAAAATCGAGAGCTTGAGGCGTAAATGCACAAGTTCGAGAATTCAGGGACTAAATTGCGAGTCTGAAAATTACAGGGGATGGTTACGAATACTAAAAAACATGGGTTGTTTTCGTAATTTATGGAATTTTAGGGATCAAAACAATGAATTTAGAAAAGATAGGGCCTACATTGATTAAGTTCAAAATTTATTGGGCAAAAGATGTGTAGTACCGAGTGCTTATCGTTTTATCAAAAGCTATAGCTAGTGGTAATGGTGCAACTCAAATCTTTTAAACCGCACAGCAGCTCAAGCACCACGGTTCGATCGCTCTACCAAGCAAGGACAATTATTGCACCCAACAATCTCCCTCCCAATAATTGCACTCCTTGCAATAAATGGGAATCGAACCCATGACCTTGGCTCTGATACCAATTGTAGGACCGAGTGCTTCCCGCTTTACCAAAAGCTATAGCTAGTGGTAATGATGCAAATCAAATCTTTTAAACCGCACAGCAGCTCAAGCACCACGGTTCGATCGCTCTACCAAGCAAGGACAATTATTGCACCCAACAAGATGCAATTTTCAAAATTTTAAGGGCCAAATATGAAGAATTTTGAAAAATTATTTGGGAAATTTTTTATGTTTTTCGAGAATTGTTAAGGGTCAAAATTTATAAATTTCGAAAATTTTGGGTAATTAATAATAGAAATCCCTTAATATTTTGATACGATTGGATTTGGTGGTATGTTTGTCGCAGAAAGGATATTCATTTTAGGTAGCTACTTATGTATTGCTGAATTCAGGGTTTACACACTCATTCATATCAAAGACATTCGTCAAGCGACTGGAAATTTTACATGCGGATTTGGAATTGGGCTTTAGAAATTATATTCCTTCTGGTAATCAAATGGCTACATCGAGTGTTGTAAGGAATTTGGAACTTCGTTTGCAAAAAGATGTGGTTCAGGCAGATCTTATTGAACTTCTAATGCCTGAATTCGACATCATTCTTCACATGGATTGGCTATCTTTGAATGGCAGCTTCGATATATTTTCGGCAGAGGTCAGTATCTATTCGACCAATCAGCTGGAAATCTTTTGTCTTTGAGGCAGCAAAGAACAAGCAAATCTTCAAATTATCTCATGTATCTATGCGAGTAAACTTATAATGCGAGACTGCCAAACTTTTCTAGCTTGTATTACTTCAGCACATGTTCCTGTCAGTCAGAAGTTAGAGGATATTGAGGTTGTCAGAGACTTTCCTAGCGTCTTTCATGAGGACTTTTCTCGCATTCCATTGAACCGAGAAGTTGAATTTTCTATTGAGTTGATGACTGGTACAATTCCAATTTCTAAGGCACCCTATCGTCTAAGCACCCGTTGAGATGAAAGAGCTGAATGATCAAATTCAAGAGTTGCTGGACAAGGGTATTATTCGCCTGAGCTATTTTCTGCTATTCGCCAAATTCATCAATTGCGAGTTTTGGCTCGAGAGAGTAGCGTTCTTAGGCCACATTATTTCTAGAGATGGAGTTGAGGTCGATCCTGTAAAGAATTATTATTCCAAGAATTTTGGTGTATGACAAAAACAAGTTTTTAGCTGCTGCTCGGATATCAGATTTGTAGCAGTTCAACCGCCCAAATATTTAACCATGATCTAAGCCGTTTTCAACTGCTCACTTCAAACCGTTATCAGAACCGGTCATTAAAGTGAACTAGCTATTACTCAAAAGACATTCTCTGACCGACTTAAATACATTCAAGTATTATACCGCCTTGAAGTCAACAATCTCTTACATCAGTTCTAAGATTGATATACATTTGAATATCTTTCCCAGAAAGAGGAAGACCAAGCATAGACCTAAAGCACTGTTGCCCAAAACAGTTTCCTTAAATGGAACTCCTCAAGAAAAGCGTCTCAGAAAAGATGTTGTGCAAAAGGAACATTAAATGCGATAGCAACTCGTCTATACAGAGTATCAGGTTATCGTTGTTATGTCCTTTCCGACCGTTAAGGAAAACGTGTATATCAACCGAAGCGTATGCAAGCAAACGCAAGGAGATTTTCTGAGCTATATTATCACAACTCGTTTGCTATTCAAGAAGATCTCTGAGCGCTCTCAAAAGTTCATACACCCCATCGCTCAATCAGCACGCACTCAAGAGAAATTTATCTGATCAATTAGGGATCATTTTCGTGAAACTAAATCAAAACCATTTACTCATATCATTAAACCTTTGGTTATTTGATTCAGTTTTGATATCTGGTGAACTAAGTGTTCTTAAATATCCAGAAGTGTAAAGTGATCATTAAGAGATCCAAAACAGGAAGTGTGATAAATCCTGATTGGAGTGGGCTATGGCAAGAAGTTTGTAAAGCCAAAGTCTTTTAGTGGAATCCTTTATAAGGAGGAAGAAGGGGTGACGTAGGAGTATCCATTCTCCGAACATCCATAACAAACCTGTGTTACTTTACTTTCTGCAATCATTTATCTTTCTAGTATATATTCATTGTTTTAGTCTGATATTGTGTTTTAAGTTGCATTAAAGATTGTGAACCGTTTTTCGCACTTTATAGTGGTTCAAATTCTCAATAATTTGAGTAGACATTTTCAACCACCTAAAAATTGTTGAAATAACACTGTTACAAGAAAAAAATTTGAAAGAGTTCATTCACCCCCCTCTAAACTCTTTCCCGATCCTAACAGATCCCAGCAAGGTCGAGGCAGTTAAAGAATGGCCATTACCTAAGAGTGTAGCTGAGATCCGTAGTTTCTTGGGTCTAGCTGGCTACTACCGGAAGTTCATTCAAGGTTTCTCTTCTATTACAGTACCCTTGACCGCTTTGACGAAGAAAATGCGAAGTTTATTTGGGGATCAAACTGCTATGAGAGTTTCGAGAAGCTGAAGCAAGCTTTGACTTCAGCGCCAGTTCTATCGATACCATCAGAGCAAGGAGAGTGTGTTCTCTATACAGATGCTTCGAGGCTTGTTTTAGGCACAGTCCTAATGCAGAATGATCGAGTGATTGCTTACACGTCTAGACAGTTGAAGGTTCATGAGAAGAATTGCCCAACTCATGACCTCGAGTTGGCAGCAGTGGTATTTGCATTGAAGTTCTAGAGACATTACTTGTATGGAGAGAAGTGCAAGATTTTCATTGATCATAAAAGCTTGAAGTACTTCTTCACCCAGAAAGAGTTGAATATGAAACAGGAAAGATAGTTAGAGCTGGTGAAAGTTTACGACTGCGATATTAGCTACCATCAAAGGAAGGCTAACGTGGTCGCGGACGCTTTGAGTAGAAAGACAGCTGTTATCCCTCAATTGACAGCTCAGAAACTATTGCAAGCAGAGATTCGGCTATTCAAGCTTGTAGTGTATGCTAGGAGCGAGGCTCATAATCTTGCTATTATGACAGTTCAATCGACCCTGAGGGATAGAATCCCCGAAGGTCAGCCTTTCGATGAGTAATTATGAAAATGGAGACTGAGAGATGAATCAAAGGGTCGGAAGCTGTATTCTGTGGAGGATGATATAGTTCGTTATCGAGATCGACTATGGGTTCCTAGTGGTGATTCACTTAGAGAATTCGTTATAAAGGAAGTCATAATACTCCGTACTCATCCTAGAAGTAGGAAGATGTATAAGGATTTGTAGTCATTGTATTGGTTGTTGGACATGAAATGAGACATCTTGCTTTTTGTATCCGAGTGTTTGACATGCCAGCAAGTTAAGGCGGAACACTAAAGGCCAGCAGGGAAGCTTAATCCACTTCTTATTCCCATGTGGAGATGGTAAAATATTACTATGGATTTTGTAGTGGGATTGCCAAGGACTATAAAAGAATTCAATGACATTGGGTGATAGTTGATCGTTTTACGAAATCAACACACTTTCTACCTATTAAGACGATATTCATCATGACACAATATGCAGAGCTGTACATCCGAAAGATAGTCCAACTGCACGGAATTCCAATGTCTATTGTTTCGGACAGAGATCTGAGGTTCAAATCGTCCTTCTGGAAGGGTCTGCATTCAGTGATGAGAATGAAGTTGTTGTTCAACACAGTGTTTCATCCTCAGAACGATAGTCAGTCTTCAAGAGTGATTCAAATTTTGGAGGATCTACTCCGAGCTTGTGTGATCGATTTTCAAGAAAGTTGGGAACCCAAGTTACCTCTATTGGAGTTCACCTATAACAATAGATAACAGTCGTATGTAAGTATGGCTCCTTACGTGGCACTTTATGGGAGGAAGTGTAGATCACCGATACATTGGGACGATGTTTGTGAAAGAAATTATTTCAGTCCGGACTCAATCAAGCAGATATCGGAGCTAGTAGTAAAAATCCGAGAGAGGATGAAGACTCCTCATAGTCGCCAGAAGACCTACGCTGATAAGCGATTGCAGTAGGTGATCACGTATTCGTGAAAGTAGCATTTATGAAGGGTGTTATGAGATTTGGCAAGAAAGACAAACTCAGTCCGAATTTCATAGGACCGTTTAAGATTCTAGAGAAGATTGAAATGTTAGCTTATAGAGTGGCATTGCCACCAATGTTGATTGGAGTGCATAATGTGTTCCACATCTCGATGCTATGAAAGTACATGTCTAATTCTTCACATGTACTGAATTATGAGCTTCTGCAGTTGACTCCAAATATGTCATACGAGGAAAGGCCTATACAAATTTTGGATAGGCAAGATCGAAGGCTCCAGAATAAGGTTATTCATATAGTCAAATTCAAGTGGCTAAATCATTCGGAGGAGGAAGTTACTTGGGAAACTGAGACCGACATGAGGATTTGCTACCCGGACTTATTCGGTATGTTTTAATTTCGAGTACGAAATTTCATTTAAGGGAGGGAGGAATTGTAAGTTATAAAATGCGAAAACGTAATCCAACCGCATACAAATCTACGAAAAATAGAAAATGCCTAGTTAAGTTATTTAATTGCATTAATTAAATGTGTAAGACATTTTACATGTTTAAAATATGGTTTTCTATTAGAAAGCATAAAACGGTGTTTTTAAGGGTTATTCGAGATGCGATCAAGGACGGAGATCGATGATTGCAAAAAGGAAAATATTTTTATTAAACAATTATTTTTATCTAGTTAATATATGATATATTATATATGGGATTTTTGAAAATGAGGCCTTTTGAGTTGTTTTTTACGTGGCGAGTCGTATTTTAAATTTGTAATCGATTTTGGAAGAAAACAATGACTTTTTGGAGGCTCGGTTAATATATTCGAAAACTTTCCTAAAAAATATATTTTTCCTACTATCTAATGGCCCTAATGGGCCTATTGTACTGAAACGTCTCTTATTTTTTAAATTTTAAATAATACTAATTTTTTTATACTCATGAAATTTGAACCCTCACTTAAAAATAAACCCAACATTTAAAAATCTTAAATGAATAAAAATCCATAAATCGTTAACCAAAAAATCGCATGTCACTTTAAATAATCCAATGACTAATTTAAAATAAAGCATAAAATCTTTAAATAAATAATCCTCAAAATCTTTACTTCAAAACTTTAAATACTAAGGTAATGCGGAAAATAAAGTCCCTCGGAAGTATACTGCCGAACTCGATCTACTAAAGCGTCAGCGCCTCCCTAAAAATCATCCTCACTTGCAACCATCAAAATCTACATGAGTCTAACGACTTAGCACGTCCTAACCATACGTAACATAATAATACATATATAGGCACATGCACAAAAATCATACTTTTATTTAAATTAAACTATCATATATTTGTAAGCGTAAATAAATCACAAATCATTAAATCATAAAGCTTTCCATCATCGTATAACATTTTTGGTTGAAGTTTGATACTTGACATGGGGGCGGGGGCGTCAGCAACTCTTGTCACTGGGCCGTGCCCAAAAACATAAATACGATCGTCGGGCTCCTCTAGGGCCTTCTTCCGTAAACGGGCTCTCTCAGCGCCTTTTCCATCACGATATCCCAAATCATATCATATATGTCACAGTCAATTCACATCCTTAAAAATATTTTTTTATTTATAAAATATCGTCTCCTTCAAAACTCGTAAACTAATATTTTTTCGGGAAAAATCAAACAGCTTTTTCATAAATCATAAAAATATCATATTTTCTTTATAAATATTTTAAAATGTCATTTAGCATGTGTTATGATTCATTGGGACACTGCCAGACCTTTTGAAATACTCGGTGACATAAAATGACCATTTTGCCCCTAGATTCCAAAATTCCCAATTTTTGACTTTTTCTTACTTTTCTTGACTCAAGCCTATCCTCTAGCAATCATATAAACTTAAATTTGATTTCTAATATTTTTCTTAGACGTAAATTCGAGCCGATTGATTTATTTACTTAATAACTAAAAATGATGAAGTGTTCTAAACCGGAATTAATTCCAAACTTAACATTTTAATCCCAAATTTTAAAAATAAGTTTTTCATCCTTAAAATACCCTGTGAGCCACGAACCAACCCCCGTGGACCATGGTTTGAGCCCATTCCCTTCCCATTGTCAAAACCGAAACCTAAGCCCTAATCGAGCCATGTTTCTCCCAAACACTCGAGCCACCCTCGAGCCACCACGGACCAGACCATTCTCAGACCCTCATGGACCCTTCCTAACCCATCCTAGACCAGCACACCAGCCCCTAGTCCCTGCAACCAGCCGCGCACCCCTCTCCTCTAATCCCCAAAGTTGCAGCTCACACTAACTCAAGCCACCTTGGACCACGGCTGCACCAGACCACGTCTCGTCCCCGAGCTATCCTCCCTAGACCCTACTGGACCAGCCTAGCCACCCAACCAACTATGAGCCCAACCTCTGCAACCAACCTCGAACCTTAAATCTTGGTTTAAGTGTGTGGTTGCCTCCTTCCTTCGAGCCCTAAGGAGTCTAGTCACCCTAGGACTCTTCCCAGTCTCTGAAACAAGTCGCGCACAAGGCCTGAACCATGGTTGGACGAGCCCTGGTGCAGCTGCTCCAACCCGTTGGCAAGTTTCCCCCAAAACCTTTGAAAACCCTAGCTCTTTTGATCCCTTCCATGCAAAACCCCTTCTTGCTACTTTCCAGCCCTTGTATCATCTCTAAATGTCACTTTTCCAGCCTCTTAAACACTTTCTATTGGCAGTGTGTCTTTAGAATTCATAACATGACTCAAACAAGCATAAAATCATCAAAAACGTTTGAAAATAAATCCTTAAACGTTGCATATTTTGATCTAAATAATTTTCATACTAAAAAACATAAAACATACATAATATGATTTGAATGTTGCATAATAAAGGTTTAGAAACGTGTCTTTGCATTGAAAATGCTCGAATAATCGATCGTTGGCGTGGGTTGGGTTGCGAAGAGGGATGAACGGGCGATGAAAATCCTTGAACTTTGCTCTCAAATTTTTCGAAAATTTCAATGTGTGATGTGTGTGTTTTTCGGCTGCTGGACGTGTCTTCAAGCCTAGGTTTTGTTTTTAAAGTTTTCAAAATTCATGTTTAAAGCTTGGGGTTTTTAAGGTTTAGGGAGGTTAGGCCCATCCATCCTAGTAAAATTAGGGCCATAATTGTAAAATAAAAGTTTACAAAAATATCTTTGCAAAAATAATAATTTTTGGCCTTAAAAGTACTTCGTTTGATTAAAACCGGCTTCCCGGATAAAATCGGACTCGACTCGTAAAATAATTCGAATTCCAACATTTTTAGATAATTTTAATCCTATTTAATCATATTATCGAGCCTTAAACACATTTATCGAAAAATATTTTCATCTTGGTCGTCCCCAGTCTCCTTTCCCTGGCCTATTATCGAATATCCAGACAAAATTCTTATTTTCATGAAATCACGCGATCTAAACATTCAATCATATAATATGTATCATTTAACCATTTAAAATCAATTAAAGAAAAGAAATAAGTAATTTAATAATTTATCGATTCACACCACTTTTTGAAGAAGAAAACGCGGTAAGGCTCTCTCATCTCTCCGCCAATGTTCTTCGCGTCTAGAATTATATTTCCTGCATGAAACACGCAAAGGCACTCCTTAATTTTTCCTTGCTCATCGTTCATACCATATTATGCGTGATTGTACATGTGTGCATGAAAAATATGATCTCCCCTTAATTATTTTCGTTTTTATGGCATATACATGATAAAAATTGAGTTTTCATGTTTTTTAAATCATGTTATTTATACACAAAGGTCCTGCCAGGGTAGGGCTATTAGGGGGCTCGATTTGCAGCGGGTTTAAGGACTCGTAGATGCACAACTAAGGGCTAGAAAAGAAGGAGAAAAAAGGTTGGACGTTTGGGAATCTAAGGGGCAAGGGTTAGTGGCTTTTAAAGAAAAATGAAAGGGGGCCATGCTCGGTGCTTTCCAAGCGACCTGGGCTCGTGAGGGTCATAGATCGAGCCATGGTGGTCCACTCATGGCTGGAGAGGTTAGGAAAGGTAGGCGCACGGTTGGCCGCACAAGACTAGGCCGTGCACTTGGAAGGGAATGTTCACGCACGTTCTCGTGCATGGGGTGTAGTGGCTGGTCCAAGTGGGTCCTAAGGGGTTCGGTCTAGGTCCTAGGAGGGTTGATCAGGGTCTGGTCCACTAGTATAAGGTCTAGGAACGAAGGACTCATGGGTTGGCCGAGGTTAGGGTTTTCGAAAAAAGGGGTAGAAAATTTCAGTAGCCTTCTAAGCTTTTCTATGGGTTTTAAATGGCTTAAATTGGGTTGAAAAGGGGTTGGTTATGTGTTAATAAGCTATGGTTAAATTTTGATTAAGTTTCGAGTTGATTTGGGATAAAACCAAGACTTCAGATCAAGTTTTAAAACGAATTACGAAGTTAGTCGATGAGCTTAATTTTACGTCTAATAAACATTTATGGATGTATTTTAATGTGTTATGGTAAGTTTAGATGAATTCGGGTCGTCGTTTTAAGGTCTAAATGTAAATTGGAAAATTAGAGTTTCAGGGACAAATCAGTCATTTTATACCTGAAAAATGTTAGACGTTCTGGCAGTGCTCTGAATGCTGCAATAAATGTTAAAATATTTATTTGAAAGATTTTGGAGTTTTATGATGGAAAACGATAAATGTTAAAATATGTGTTGGATGTTTGGTTTAGTAGAAAAATGTTATATGCATGAATTTTTTATAAGTGATGGATATGATAAAATATTTTGAAGGAGATGATTTGATTGTGACTAATACAAATATGAATACGATATGATATGATGAAATTTAAGGCCAAAGCTCAATTGATGGGTGAGAGTGTCGCTGATGTCCCCGCCGCTTGGTACCATGATAATACGTAAGATTGATCAATCGAACAACAGCTGATACGAAAGTCACAATTAATTATCTGAATTCAACAAAAGGAAAATGTATATGTATATGATGAAAAGAAAGGATTGAAAGTTTATGCAAATTCATTAAAAACTATTTTATTAAAAGTAATTTTCACTGTTGTATGTGGATGTATACGTATTAAGTGTTATCAGTTAAGGTTTGCTGAGTTTTTAGATTTTCTATGCGTGAATTATGCAGGTGTTGATGTTTATGATGATATTGGACGACTTGCTAGTTTTCCGCATTATTATGATTTTACAGTATTTTAAAGATTTTATAACTTTCATGTTTTTGAGAGGTTTTGAGAGGAATTAAGAGTTTATGATATTTTGAAAAAAGTACTAGTTTTACGTTTTGGGTTGACGGTTTACGATTTTATATTTTGTATTGCGTTTTGGATTTTGAGAAAAATAGTTGGTTGAGTATTTTAAATGATGCAAAGTAAATACACACACATATATAAAAGTAGTTTCGGCCGAAAGCTTTTAAAAAAATTTTCTAGTATATTTTAAAGAAAAAGAGCAGTAGACGTTTCGTATGTCATGCATTATCAAGGGTTAAAATAATATTTGATATTATCATATGAGAATTTAACAATAATAGAAATAAATAATCCTAATTTAGAGGGATTCTTATAAGATCAAGAATCAACTTTTATAAATATGATATGAGAGTCATATGGAAATATGAGACACAATTTTGCAAACTAGGGTTTGGGGAAAATCCTCCTTCCTCTTCTAGCAATATTTCGGCTATCTCCAAGAAATTGGAAGAAAGATTTCGGCCAATCATAGTTTTCCGCCACTGCGCCCCTGCAGCTACACAGACTCCAAATTTTTGAAATTCGGATGATCTAGTCTTTATGAAGACATTTTTTTCGATTATTAGTGCAATCCAAAAAAGATACACAGTATCTGATCGTGGACCTAATTAAACGATCATAAGGAGGAAGATCCGTTCAAAGGGATATACAAAAAAGAATATCTCTGCTTGAAATCCGGAATAGTTTGGAGCCAGTGTTTTATACGCAAAGATAACAATCTAGATACTCTATGAATATTTATTTCATACAACGCCCAAGGAAAATTTCAAACATCGAAACAAAAATTTTTAAAACTCCCGCTGCGCCATTGGATGTGAAAAAACGATGATATAACAAAGTTATCGATTTCATGGAAGACGTCTTGTATTGGTAAACATGTTGGATATTTTATGCTTAATGAGTAAAAATTAAGCAAAGACGGATAGAAACTTGAAACAAAATCATTAAAGAGAAAACTGATGCTCCTAAGCAACGGAGGAGGTGCCTTAGCTCCTCTTTTGTTCCAGGACATCAAGGGAGATAGATGCCTATACACCTGTAAAGAGGCGTCTCATTGCCTCCTTTGATGCCCTGAAAATTCTAGGGCAGAGAGGGAAGCGCCTAATTGCACATAAAATGGCGCCCATGCACTCGGTAGCATTGATTGACGGAAATTTACGAGTTTTCTTGGTACCCGACATCCAAATGATTTTTTTGACGAATTTTATTAGTTTTTTAATGAAGGGACACGCTTTGTGGAAACAACTTCTATAAATACATGACTAAAGACAAGAAGAAAGCACTTTTGAGAAAAACTTATTTTATCATAAGATTTTCTTGCACTTTTGCATTCATTTTGAGTGTCTTCTTCTTATTTCTTCTAGAAAAGAGATTTAATATCATTTCATGGTTATGAAACTTGTGATTTGTAGTGCTACTATCATAATTTAGAAGTCACTGTATTTTGGGAGACGATTGTCATTGGACGATTGTCATATCTTATGAGCACCAAGTCCGGGGCAAATTCGTCTTAAGGACAAATAGATATCTCTTGCCTCGACTTAAAATTTGCTAGCATTCTTTTTTTAGCATGATCATCCTTAGATTATAGATCTCACCAACATGTTGAAAGGAGAATCCACACCAGCAAAACCATCCACAAATCTCCATATGATTTGACCAAAAATGTTGGCCTCATACTCCGTTGAGGTAACATCCTAATCCAAATTATCTTGGGAGGATGCGGACTATCAATGCCAACAAACTAAATTTCCCAAGCCATAGAGAGCAAAGCATTGATGGTTCATTGTAAGCGGTGCTCTGGATCTTCTTCGGTTTGGCTTTTCACCATAGGAAGTGACTTTAAAATGCACATTTTGAATGTGTTTACTCATGTCTGTTTTGACCTCTCAATCACTGGCGGATGGAGAGTTGGGGTTACCTCGGCTACAGCCTGGTTGGCCCAAAAAAAAATTTTTTTATTAATTTATTAGTTTTGGTCTAAATGGAATTTAGCCCAGTGGCCCAATTAACAAAAATAATAAACATATTCTTAACCCATTAAGAAAGTGGGCTTAAAATTTTTTGAAGAGTTTTAACAGCTTAGGTCTTGCGGTTTTTTTGTTCCGCCACTGAAGAGGACAAATTCAATTGAGTTGACTGCGGTTGTTTAGTTTCAGGTTTTTTTTATTTGAGCAGGTCTGGATTTTTCGCCTTTGAAGAATTTGTTTAAGAGAGGAAAACTGAAAATAGTTTTTTTCGTATGGTTTAATGTTTGTTGTTCCACTGACGGGAAAATATTTTATTGAGCCAATTAATGTTGCTTCATTTTCATCTCAAAGGAATTTAAGAAATTCATGGGTTCCTAAAGCTGCTCAAATTCAAGGTGAATTTGATCATTCTACTTGTGAATGAATTGATTGTGCTCTCCCTTCTGTGTATTGATTGCACCTTCATTTCTCTTTAGCCTTAGAAGTTGTATTTTTGTGTTGATATTTGATTAAAATTAAAAGATCTGACTGGGTTTGATTGCCATGTTATTGTGCATGTAAAGTATTTGATGAAATGAGTGAAAGAGATATATTGTCTTTGACTAACATAAATTGTGGGCATATGATTTTTATTTATTGTGAGATATATGATTTGTTTAAATTAATGATAATGAATTTATTTGGAACTCATTCATAGTTGTTTAAAAAGTATAATGTGTTTCTTTCAATACAATTTAGTATGAGAAAATTTAAGCATTATAGAAGAAAGAGATTTACTGATATTTTAGTGTGATTTATTTGATACATTTTAAACATCTGTGTATGTTCATATAGAAGAAAAGAATTTATTGATATTTAATTTTCACATTTCTATTGTTTTTAACTATTAATTAATTTATTATATTCAATACCAAATTTTATCATACGTTTAGTTTTAAGCCAATAAAATATGAAGTTTCATTATATATCAGTTTGTTTTGGTCTTTATTTTGCACACACAATTTTGGTTCTAATCTCAATTTAATATTTTTGTTTATATTAGATTATTTTAATGTCAATTCAAGAAAGAACGAAGAGAAACAATATTATGTCATTCTTCAAGCTAATAGTTGATAATCTTTCATCACCCGAGAGGACCGAGACTCATGCATCCATTCTTATTGAGGAGCTCGAACCTCCTTCTAAACCTCAAAGAGTTGAATTTGATGAAACTTCCCTTGAACGAGATCCTAGATTGTGTATTTTGATTTGACGACATCTTGTTAATCATTGTAATGAAACTAGACGACCTTATATCAAAATAGAGCCATATCAACCTAAATTGTCGGAATATTCACGGTCTGAATGAGGGAAGCAGCATCGTCGATTTCAATATACATGGTTTAAAAAGTTTCCATAGTTAGAGTACTCTCCTTCAAAGGATGCAGTATTTTGTTTTCCATGCTATCTTTTTGAATTAAGTGAAGCACAAAATTCTACATTTACAATTGAAAGGTTTAGAAGTTGGAACGCGTTAATGATGTAGCCAAGTGTACCTTTTTGTGTCACATGGGAAGTTCTAACTCGACACACAATAAATCTTCAAAATTTGTTATTGATTTGTTGAATGTAACTAGGCATATATATAAAGTTATGAATCGAGAAACTTCTGAACAAATTCAAAAAAATCGATTAAGGATTGCAACAACAATTGAGAGCGTCTGTTGTCTTAGTTTGCAAGCATGTGGATTGAAAGGTCTTGATGAATCTTTATATTCCCAAAATCGAGGTAATTTCATTGAGATGTTAAAACTATTGGGGAAATGGAATGGTAGTATTGGTGATGTTATCTTAGACAAAGCTCCAGGAAATGCAAGATATACCTCACCAGAAGTTCAAAAAAAAAAAATCTTGCATATTATTGGTAATAGAGTCAGAAATAAAATTCATGATCAAAATGGAGATTCTAAGTTTTGTATTTTGGTGGATGAAGCAAAAGATATATCTAATAAATAACAGATGGCTATAATTTTGAGATTTGTTGATTCTCATGGTTTTTTGCGGGAGTGTTTTTTCCAAATTGTGCATGTTCATGACACCACAGCTGCAACACTCAGGAAAGAAATATGTGATGTGCTCGCTAGATATAATCTAGAAATTCATAATATGTGAGGTCAAGGGTATGATGATGCTAGTAACATGAGTGGTGCTTTTAATGGATTGCAAGCTTTATTTCTTAAAGATTGCCCCTATGCATATATGTACATTGTTTTGCCCATCAACTCCAACTAACATTAGTTGCAGCGGCTGAAAAAGAGATCTCTATATGGTTTTTCTTTTCAAATCTGACGACTGTTGTCAATCTTGTTGCATCTTCTTCCAAGCGCAGTGCCGAGTTACAATCTTATCAACTTAATTAAATTGCACATTCTGTTGTTGTCGGCGAACGCGAGGTTGGGCAAGGAGCTAATCAGATTGGTACTTTGTATCGAGCAGGTACTACTCGTTGGAGCTCCCATTTTGATTCTATTTGCAGCTTGATAGAGATGTATGATGCAACTATTAATGTGCTCGAAAAAACTATCACTGATGGCACCTCTACTTCAATGCACATGGAAGCAGGTGGTTCGTTATTAGGACAAAGTCTTTTGATTTCATTTTTATTTTGCATTTGATGCATAAAATTATGGGGATAAGAAATTTGCTTTGTCGTGTCTTGCAACAAAAATATCTTGATATCATAAGTGCAATGGATTTGGTCTCTACGACTAAATAAATTTTCCTGACACTAAGAAATGATGGTTTTGATATACTTCTTTCGTTCCGGAAAAAGAATAACATTACAGTTGAACATCACTTTCATTATGATATACTTAATATTGCAATAGATTTTCAGTTGGAAGAGTTAAACTCTAGATTCAGTGATGAAACAGTAGAAGTTCTAATTCTCAGTTCTTCTTTGGATCCAAAAGATAATTTTAAATGGTTCAACATTGACATGATTTGTAATCTCGCTGAGAAGTTGACTACAACATTATGAGCTCGATGCAGTTTTTCATGAAGATTTTCAGAAAATGTCCATTATCTCATAATTGTGCTGAGGGTTATTTGAAACAAAAAAGTTGCAACATTATAATTTGCTTGACAAGTTGAACCGTCTAGTTTTAACTTTCCCTGTTTCCACGGCAACTGCGGAGCGTGCATTTTCGGACATGAAGCATGTTAAAAATGTTCTTTGCAATAAAATGGGTGATTGTTTTCTAACAGATTCTATGATTATCTACATTGAGAGAGAGTTTGCTTTAAATATAGACTTAGATTCTATAATTGATGAATATTATACTTCGAAGAATCGTAGATCACAACTTCAATAGTAATATTATGTCTATACATATTATCTTTGTATGTTTTAGTTTAAAAATATTTAATTTAATCATATAACATTAAATGAATGGTTTTAGAGATATTAATTTTATTTGATCTTCATTAATTTTTCTGGCAGGATTATGTAGATATAATATTACATTGTCAATGTTTTGTCGGTTTCTGAATCTTGCGAGTTCAATAACGAAAATATTGAAGATCTTGTTGAAGGGAAATATAATTTCCGTATTAAATTTATTTCCCAAGATTATTTTTTCTTTGTTGATATGATTTTGAATATTTAAATATGATTTTGTCTTTCTATATAATATGATAATTAATGTGATAATTATGCTAAGATTTTTGTGATATGATATCTTTATTTAAAAAGAGTTTGTTTTAAATAAAGAGTAGGTCTCATGTGAGACCGTTTCACGGATCTCAATCTGTGAGACGGGTCAACCCTACTCATATTCATCATAAAAGGTAGTACTCTTAGCATAAAAAGCAATACTATTTAATGGATACCCATATAAAGATCCGTCTCACAAAATTTGACCCGTGAGACCGTCTCACACAAGTTTTTGCCTTAAATAAAACTCTTACTTAAGTTTCCTTGTTGATAAACCCTAAGGCTATAAATTTCAAGAGGGGTGAAATGCTTGCAGCTCCAACGCAAAACCCAATTCCCGCCCAGTGGCGCAGATATTGAACAACTACTTGAGATAAATAGAAGCTCTGCGGGGTGTCCACATGCCGATTGTCGAATTACTTGATGGATCTCTCCATGTTAATTCTAGAAATATGAAAGAGTGAGAGTGAGATTGCTAAGTTGAAACGAAGCGCAGAAAAGAACCGCCCAATCGATGAACCTACCTAAACGCCTAAACCCTTCGGCACCGATTCTAATTTCGAAACGAGATAATTAAATTATAAGAAGACATAATAAAAAATAAATTACGAAAAATAAGTAATATACATTTTCTATTGGATAAGTTATAAGTATATTGAAAACATTTTTGGTGTTCTACGAGTGCAATAAATTTAAAATATGATTTGAATAAAATTTAAAAGAACAATCGAAATGTGTTTTTTTTTTATATTTTTATAAATGCAAACAATAATATAAATTCAAACATATTACTTTTTAACTGTAAAAAAGTTTTTAGATAATAGTTGTTTATATACCTATTTGTTATTAAACAAATTTAAAAATATTTTATAATTTTTTTTGTGAACAACAATTTTATAAGAACGTTTTATAAATAGTTGTTCAAACGAAGGTCAATTTTTTTTTATTTTTCTAGACTAATTTAATTACAATTCTAGAATGGACACTTGTGTGATACGTATTTTGTGAGACATATATCGTATTTGGATCAACAGGGAAAAAATATTACTTTTTATGCTAAGAGTATTACTTTTTATTATGAATATCGATAGGGTTGACCCGTCTCATAAATAAAGATTCGTGCAATCGTTTCACAAAAAAATTACTTTTATAGAATGACAGAGGGATCTAACCTTTTTGTTTTTTTTTTAAGCCAGAGGGATCTAACCTGATACAATGAAATGCAGGCATTCGTCAATTATATATTTATTTTGAACAATTACCAAAAGTTGAATTGGAAATAACTATGCATAAAAATTTAAAAAATACAAAATCAATTTTGCACGAGAAGATCCATAATTCGCCAGCCCGAACTCGTAAACGGGTCGACCCAACCATCGATAAACGACAGACGACTAGGAGACGAAAATTTTGGGGAGAAGAATCGGAGAAAAAGAGCTGAGCAAAGATCGGCCAGCATATAGATATTAATCGACATATAAATTTGTAGGTGAATACACAAATTTGGGAAGGGTCGACTTTTAGCTGAAAATGAACGGCGGCCCATCGGGTTTCAGTACGTTTCCTCCCCCATTTTCTTGTATTTTGGGCATTTTTTGATTCGATTTTCATAGTTGGTAGATTTTTTTTGAAGACAATGCGCCAGTGACAAGGACGACGGTGATAGCTACTGTTCTTTTCACGATTATATTTGGGATCCAAGGTCGTCACAGAAACCTCGCATGGTCTTTTCAGGTTTCGATTCTTTTATGGCTCTAGGGTTTTTTTTTACTGGAGTTTTGTTTTTTCTTTTGAAAGTACATTCTAGGAGGATTATCAGCTGAGACTGGTTTTGATTTTGGATTCTTACGGGTTTCCTTATTGACCTTGTCCATTTTTCCCCTAATTTTATCTTTAGATTTCAACGGCATCTAATTATTGTAACAGCAAAAGTTTTATGATATTTTCTTTGCTTTTTGAATCATGCTGGACTACAGATTTTGGAATTTCGATGTTTTGCTGCTATGCACCAATAAACAATCGGTTTAACTTGTGTCATATATAATATAGCTCCAGCCTCTAAAAGCACTTTGATCTTTCCCTTTTCGAGGTTCATGCTTGGATCTGCCACTTTTTTAGTTACAGAATTATTCATATTTGGATAATGAGAATAGTCTCTGAAATATTTCCCACGAGCTGTCACCGTCTATTTCTTCTCTTACATATTCTTCATGGAACTGAACTGGCTCCATGATACCTGTGCACATCAATGAGTGATGCACCTTAAATAACCACGTCTCAAACCTTCATTTGCTTATTTGCAATCAAATAATTTTTTTGTGCATTTCTAGTTATGGATACATTCCTAGAGGCCATTTTTTTTACTCTGTTGGAGCTCTAGAAGCAAGTTGGATTGTTATGTTCTTGCTACATAGTTTCTAGTTATTAATCAGTTTCTCACTATGCCCATTTAGAGGGTAACATACTTTTTCTTGACTTGATTTTTTCTCTCCTGGCAGGATATTTTTAAGAAACTTCAAATATGGAAGCTGATAGTTTCTGTTTTTGGCTTCTCATCCACCCCTGAGCTAGTTTTTGGAATTTATCTGCTGTATTACTTCCGTGTGTTTGAGAGGCAGATAGGATCTAATAAATATTCTGTAAGTTTTTGTTCAAGGTCGAGTTCTATGTAGGAAATATTATTGGTTTATTGAGCTGCCAATTATCTTAAACAACTTGCATTCTTGCTGTATATGTCGTGTAACTTTAAAAAAATTTCAAAATGTTGTGCTGGAGCAATTTTTGACTATTAATGAGTCCACATATATATATATACTAGATTCTACAAATATAATCTTACCAGGGCTAATCATTTATACATATTAGTGATATTTGCTCCATGGTGCGCTCAAAAATTTTAATATTTAATTGTAATTTTATTTACAATATATGCTTTTGTAAAGTGTAATTATGTTTGGGCAGTTTTTTCTCTATTCAAATTTGTGTTTGACTTTTATTTTTGTTATTTTCCTCATAAAAGAATAATAGCGTGGAAAAGGAAACTTGTGGAAAGAAAATTTGATGTGCTTTATAGCCCAAATCTAGTTATATATAATTTTATTAGTAATATAGTATAGATATTTATAAAATTATTATATTTTATTAATCTTAAATATTAAAAATTGATATAGTATGTTATTAGTTAGAGGAAAGCTATATTTTACAAAATTGATGAAAACTAAATCAATACATCAAAGGCAACTATTTATAAGGGTTTCTACAAAGAACAAAGAAAACATGCCAAGAGACGTGGGTAGTTATTTTTTATCACCCTTCCTTAATAATATCATTATTAATGTTGTAAAGATAGGAATGATACAAATGTCAAATTAGATAGTTGCTCCTCGCAAATCCCTCCTTCTCCTTCTATATCTTGTTTTAGACATGATGATGCATTCAGCTTTCATAGGTTGACTATTTTCAAGTGCAGTAGTAATATATTCTCGATGGCCAAGTGTGTGTGGGTTAATGATTGTGGTTTTCAGTTTACACCTTTAAAATTTTGCCTTGTTAGAATCGGCTGTTTGGGTTTAACAAAGTGACCTGAACTTCAAGTTTTTTCCAATTGCCATGGTGTTACTGTTGTTGGCAAATTCAGATTGGCCACTTTTCTAGGACTGATGATCAATAATATTGTGGCATGTACGGTTGAAAAGTTTTGTCACTTATCTCTAATCTATCATATGGACAGTTTTTATTATTACATTAAAAGTTGTCAGCATAGCAGCTGGCATCTTTTCATGAAGATGTTAACTTTTTTCTGTCCATATTTTCACACAGGTCTTTGTGTTGTTTTCTACTATTGTGTCTTTAGTGCTTGAAATCATCGCACAATGGCTACTCAAAGGTATGCTGCAGTTACCTAAAAATTTGTCTCTTTTTCTCTTTCATTTAGAAAAAAAGAGGGGAATATTCAGGTTTTCCTTTTCTTTCTTGGTTTCGCATTATTACATACTTGATTATTTAATTAGCTGGTACTTTGGTTCTATGACATATGTTGTGCATTCAGTATATCTAAAATTGTTTTTTGCGGTATCGATTTTCAGTCTAACGAATGTCTTATTGTACGACTGAACTTTATTTTTACTTTAATGAAATGGCGGTTTATTTGAATTATGTTTCTTTTTTCTTATATATGTACACGAGTGTTCTTATTCTAATCTATCGGCTACTTTTTTTTCATGGCAGATCCTTCCTTGAACATACTCACATCAGGACCATATGGCCTTATTTTTTCTTCATTTGTACCTTTCTATTTCGACATTCCAGTGTCAACACGATTTCGTGTGTTTAGTCTCAACTTTTCTGACAAGACTTTTATATATTTAGCTGGTCTTCAGGTAATTTAACAAATTGTGGATATGGCGTTTGTTTTGATTTTTTTAATTATTTTTTGTCTTGAGTTATGGTACTAGTCTATTCATTTTATATCGTCGCCTTTTTCTTTGTATTATTTATGCTTACTTTGCTATCTTGCAGCTCCTCTTGTCATCCTGGAAAAGATCTATGCTACCAGGGATCTGTGGTATTCTAGCAGGTTCCTTGTACCTCTCAAATGTGTTCCATACACGTAGAATGAAGGTGCTGCTTAATTTATGCTTGTATTTTATGTTTACTTCAAGCTTACATTTTCCATGAAGAATATGTTAAATAGGTTTTCAAAATTGCTAGCATGGTGAAAACATTGAGATTGAAACATTGCATAACTATTGACCGGTTTAATGGTGGTTGTTTCAAATTTCAGATATGGTTGATGAAATAATATGTGTAGGTAAGGTCATTCAAGGTCGATGATTCAGATGAGATGTCTAAGATTGTTGTGTGACTATGTTTTTCATTTTCTTGTAAATGTATGGCTTTTTCAACTTTACACCCTCACAAGTATTCAAGATTTTTCACATCAGGTACTATTAGGCAACATGATTTGCATTTTAATCTATTTTATAAAATATGCCTGACAAGTTAAATGTTAACATCACATGCCTGACTAGTTGACAGTGAGTAACGCACTGGACTTGCAATTTCTGGGGTCGAATGACTAGGGAACTCAAGCCTCTATAGAATTATTCTCTTTTGTTGTCTTGTGAAATACTTTTAGGCCTTGGCATCATGTTAGCAAGTCTGTACTGAATTCATCTGCTTGGTCATTTTGTTTTGTGATAAATACAAAATTCCCGATAATGTTTCTTGATGGTTTATTGTCTAAGACTTCTATATAACAGTTTGAATCTATGTCTGACTAGCTTGACTAGCTTCTGAAATTTCCATTTTTATCTTGTGATGGTTTATTGTCTAAGACTTCTATAATAACAGTTTGAATCTATGTCTGAGTAGCTTCTGCAATTTCCATTTTCAGTTGCCAGATTTTGTTGCTTCTTTCTTCTCAAGACTTTCCTGGCCGTCTATTGGAAACACATCACCCACGGTATCACCTAGGAACGTTCTGGGAAGTGCACCATCATCCGTTACGCGCCAGACGCAGGCAAGTTTTTAAGCAAATAAATTTGGATGAATTTTCCTACGTTATACCCTTTACGTTGTTTATCTTGTGCTGAAGACGTTTAACATTAAGCTTTAGATGGAAGGAGTTGATTTGCATGTAGGGACTTATTAGACAAAAGTATTTGAAACTTGAAACTAAAAAGACATCAATATAATGGGTGCATTTGAAATTTTTTACGTTTCTTCATATGAGAGGTAAAATTTAGAGAGGATGAATTAAAACTACCCCATATAATAAGCATTCAAACAATTGTGAATTGAAATGTTCGGCTTTGAATTTACTGATGTCAAATAACTAAGTACAAAAGCAACCTAAATGTATCAAGTTACCTTTTATCAAGTGCAACACAGTCAATTATGAATTCATAGATCTCTTGTTTCTTGTGCATGCAAGTGTATAATCCCTGTATAAATTGCTATTCAATGTCTAGCACCCATGGCGCACATAAAGAACCTAATTCTATGAGGTTCATACCGTGTTGAGCAACCTTTTTACTTCTTTGGCTTCAGGGAAGTTATCCAGCTCCTTCTCCCACGTCATCCATGTTGGAACCACCAGAGGACTCCATTTCTACACTGGTTTCAATGGGATTCGAAAGGAACTCAGCAAGGCAAGCTCTAATGCGTGCTAGGAACGACATTAATGCAGCAACCAACATCCTTCTCGACCCACACGCCAGTTGAGCTTCCAAGTAGGTTTGACATTAGAAAAATGTATGTTGGTTCAGCGTAAAAGATGGATATCCTCTAAACTCAGCTTTGAATTGCTAGGCTCTTTCCAAAGCGTGATAATCTTTTTTGAGAGAGAATCAAGACCCCGGCAAGTATTTTTTCCATCAGGGTTCACTACGGTATTTTGTTTAGACAATTAAGCACCTACTCTAATGTAGAGACCCGAGGTTGTGTACAGATGCTTGTCATATGTGTTTATTGTGGTGTTATTGACTCGACTTTGTTAACTGTACCCTTCCAAAAAATGCATGAAAGTATTCATTCAGTAACTAAAGAAAACTTCATCCTGTAATCGAGATAGAACTTATTCGAGTGACTTGTGCGGTTGACTCCTTGAATTTTTAAAGTAAATAAATCACTTCAGCTATCTAAAACTCATCATCTTCATGTAAGCATCATAAAATCATAGTCACATACCTATATCATTTACAAAGGTTGGGGCCTGTAGTTGCTTTTATGGCATGAATTAGTTTTTACAAAAATTTCTTATTTGTTTTGATAAGTATTATTTTTTATGTAATTTATTCATTACTAATTCGTTTTAAAAATAAAAAAATTTACATATTATCTCTACTAGTTACATGTTTAATATAGCATTATCATTGTTCAAATAATAATTAAAAATTGTAACAAAATTTTATGAATCAATTCGATCTATCAATGATCATGATTTATATACATAATAATCGTTATTTTATACATGAATCGCGTCTGTCATCGTTTAATTATTATAAATAATTAGTTGGAAATATTAGAAATATAGTGACAAACATACCCAAGTAGCTGGTATAAACTTTGTCATATCATTTACATGTAAGAAAAAAAAATAAGTAACACGTTTTCTGCATAAAAAATAGTTTTCACCATGTAATGTGTTATCAAGTGCAAAAATAGAAGAACCATACACCAAGAACGGTAAATAACCATTTGCAGCTTTGAGCTGTTTCATAGCCTTAAAAAATACACATTTTGTGATCTTGTTTCATCTGCACAATCCTAAACTACTCGATGCCGGCAATATTGGAAGAGACAGAAAGAACAGCTTCAATGTGACATAGATGACCATCATACAAAACTAGCAGAACTTGTATACAAATTCGCTGCGAAAGACTGCAGCTTCAACGGGTCATCGCTTGATCGAGAAGACAAATCTTCCGAGGCATTTAAGTCATAACGAAAATAGCCTGCTATCCAAAAAAAGGATGGTGACCAGTATTTTACACCTTCTGAAATGTACGAGAAGAAACTCCGTGTAGAAGTCTAACAAATCCCAAGAAGCTGAGCTTCCCATCTGTGTGCCTTATCCAATCCTGCAGAACTACATGGATAGGAACAGATGGACTGAGTCCAAGTTCCTATAAAAAACCAGATTAGCGGTTAGAAAACTTAGTGAGTTGGCGAAAGAGCCTCAATAATGAGGATCTGAAACTTGTTTTAACCAACTCGAGCATGCCAAGAAAATCTCAAGCTTCTCAAAATCCACACCTTGAGGCTCGAAGGGTAATAGATGCTTTTTTCACTTCAGTTATTGATACATGCATGTGGTACGTTTTGTAATTTCAATAGTGACACAAATCCTACATCGGCTTCATAAGAAATTATAATCTTAAGCTCCAAGGTACTTGCATTCCAAGAGCTCGTTTTTGGATTTGGAATCTTTTCTAGGGTTTAAGGCCTAAAAAAGAGCGAGAGACATACCGTGGCAAGCTCCTCTATCATAATTGGCCGGTTTCCATCTTTCTCGAAGAATTCATAGCCATTACGTGCATTTTGCTCCCAGGTGTTCATTCCTTCCAACTGATGAACACTTATTGCAGCAGCACAGAATTCTTCGAAATCCAACTTTCTATATCGAAGAGAACTCACCTATACAAAACACGATGACACTACGCTTATAAGTTATGAATCAAATACTAAAAGAATGTATAACAAGAAAGATTACTAGAACTTTTACCAGGTTTACATAGTCGGCAACTCGTGAATCATTCATTGCATCAGTCGAATACTTTGTTATAGACTGCAGATTAATTGATTACATCGGGGAAGAAATAAGTTAAAACTAAAACTTGAAAAGAGAGAGAGCGAGAATGCTGACAGTTTTAAAACTCGTTATGGAGATCAATCCACTTATGTTTGGCCCTAATAACGTGAACTGCTCTCGTAGATAGGCTAACTGTTGTATACTCAAAGTTCTTGCTAGAGCCTGTCAAATGGTGAAGCAGATGTAGTATGAAGAGTATACTGAAAACAACGGGAATAGTTTTCTCTTTTTATTAAAAAAGAGTTCTAATCTGGAGTCACAAAAATCCTTGTTGGTAAATTCGCCATCAGAGTAGCTGAGGAAGAATCTATAGAAAAATTATCTACACATTAAGAAATGCTAAACCAAGAACTGCGATATCAATGAATTGGCGAAGGTAGTCCCTGATAAATATTTAGGATCAAGGAATATAGCAATTTTAAGGACATGCCGCATGTGACTGTGAAGTAAGCATCAGACTAGAAAAAATGAGCAAGAACAAGCCTGCCATAGAATATAAAATAAAATCCGATCCATGACCATGTACGACGAGAAAAATGCAATTGCACGAGCAGAGTGACAGAAGAGACCATCGCCACCTAGCTGAGATAGGTATATCTAGCAAGTACAAAATAACATTTTTTGAGTTGAGTTGACTTCAGTGTTTCCCTTTACATGATTATTTTAGTTTGGTTTGGTCTTGACTTCCGTTATACGTACAGATTAGTTGTTCCGCTTGTGGTAAATCATCATAAGAATGTTATAATTTCAGAATTATTTACACAAGGAAAAGGGAAATAATTGAACGGGTAAATGCGTGATATCATGCAATGCAATAGACCAGCAGGTGTTAAATTCATCCTGTAGTATTATCCAGTACTTGACAGCCAAGATATGTGTACCCTTAAAGCCACCTTTCTCAGAGAAGATGAACATATGTAAGCTTTTACAAGCTTATATATTATCATATCCAAAGCAATCTTCACATCTTGATGACCAACCAGCCACGGATGACCTAGGCACGACAAGATCATTAGAGTATTCTACAGCTTTTAAACTCGGTGAAAAGGTAAGTTAGAGGCATCTATATCAGAACATTATTATATGCAAAATTTTGCTAATCATGGTGGGCTACAAACCATAAGTTTTAAGATCGACCATATACAACAACTTACTAAGAGCCTGAGAAGCTGTTAATCTTTTACGGTAATCTTTGTTCAATAATCCCTTCACAAAATCTACGGCATCAGAAGACAACGAAGGCCATGGAGCTTCATCAAAACTCGGATCAGCCTTCAGAACAGCTCGGAAGATTCCAGATTCTGTTCTTGACCAGAAAGGCCTGCTTCCACAGAGAAGAATATAAGCAATGACACCAATACTCCACATATCAGCTTCTGTTCCATACGATCTATGCAAAACTTCAGGTGCCACATAGTAAGCACTTCCAACAATATCATTCAGCCTTTCGTCTGCCAAAGAATATACACTCACAAACTCTTACCATAATGAAAGAGAAGACTGAGAATAACAAAAAACAGAGTAAACCTGGCTTTACATAGTCAGAGAGTCCAAAGTCAATGGCCTTCAAAGGGGAATGCTCATCTTTCGAAGTAAAGAGAAAATTCTAGAGCAGCAAGAGATACCAAGGTCATTAGAAAGAAGCCACATGGCAGTTAACATTTAGACGAGACAAATCATGATTAAAAAATAAAACAGCATTAACTGCAGTTGATGAATACTAGAGAACGCTATCAACGAGCTAATTCAATGGAAACAGATGTTCTTGACAACAGTTTACCAGACGATCAAGATCATTTTCTAATTTATGGGAATGAATCTGTTAAAATAGGTACTCGACAAGCCAATTTGTTGCTCGGGCTTTTATTGGCTCTAATATAAAACAATATTTATTCTAATAATATTTTACGATTTCATTCGATTATGACATTATAATTTATCTATATACCCATGCAAGCTGCATAGATAAAATCCTTGAATATATAATAGGTAACATGAGGTCTGCCTCGCAGCGTAAGATCGTGAAACTCATTAAGAAGTGTACCGTATATTCTAAAATAGTTCATAGTCGAATCAGCCGCCTAAAACAAGGATAAAGATCCTTGAACTCGAGACTAACATATGTGATGTAAACGCCATGTTTCATTGGCAAAGGCATGGAGATGTCCATTCACACAGATAAGTGATCATATGACGATGCACTGAACAACCCTCCCTCGCACTGTCCAAGTGATTCTCACTTATCGAGTGGAATGGTCCACGGTTATGGTAGTACACCACTAGTCCTTTGACCTGAGACAATACGTACTAGCATGCACTTTGAAGGTATACGTACTACCATGCACTTTGATCCGTTTACCGACTCCATTGAAGGTCATCAGGTGGTGTGGTTGTGTGTAGTTTCGAAATACGTACGAGCAAATGCATTGTAGTCGGGGATTCACCGTTTGCCAACGTTTAAAGATATCATATGTGGTCTGATTAGTTAATAGTGCAAGGAATCTCTAGCCAGAGCAAGACATGTGCAGTTTGAAAATGTGTTTCCTCAATTGCGCATACCATGACACTATTACTCAAAGATAAATCACATCATTATCGAATTTATATGCAACTCTCGATATACCACTGGTTGCAGAATCGATCGGGATATATGTGTTGAAGGGACCGTAGTGTACGCTAACCATGACTAAAGGTTCTTGTAAGCACTATCAGTGATACCTAGGGGATCATGAGACGATGCTACTAGACGCTCTTACCATGATACGATAGGTGCAATCATAAATGAGTTGTCATTCTTGATCAAGGAGTTAATGAAAAGAAAGGGGATAACTAGGGTAAACCTGAACAAAAGTAAATGTTACTATGAATCACATGGAGATGTGAACCCGCGGCTAGCTGTATCTCTGAATCATTGAGGGTCACACAAGTATCGGATTCTGTGTTTCCGTTGAGATAGTCAAATTTCAAGGAGTTGAAATCTGACTACTATAGTTTGATGGAGATCAAACAGGAAGCTTGTGAAGCAGTTTATAAGTTGATTCCATAAGATGGAAGTAATAGAAGTTAGCTTGATTGCTGATTAAGGAAAGAGAGTGGAACTGTCTGTTTTGTGAAAGAGTTCACTAAACTAGCAGTCGTCCAATATGGTAAGTGAAAATTTTGATCTTCAAAATTTTCATTTTTCATTATATTAACGAGACTTGTATCTTTGATACATTTGCGATCTCGGATCGTCGATCGAGATTATAATGAGTTCGGAATCATTTTTTTAGTGAATCGAGAATTTACTATTTAAATGATTGTGCTAGTAGTGGTGACTACTAACATGCACAAATTTCCATGAATGTTCTAAAGGAATCTAGAATTAAATTAACCAAAGAGTTAATTATATAAATTAAATAATGGTTATTTAATTTAGTTAATGTACATATACATGTGAGTATTTTATATGGTGATATAAAATATATGTTAATATATATGATATTAATATATCATGTATTATTAAAAGTTAATAAATATATTAAATATTAAGGATATGAGAGTTTTAATATAAATATGTTATATATTACTGATATGGGAGAGGGACTCCTAATTGGATTAGGATTAGGAGTCTCACTCTATATATACACCGATTTCTGGTGCAATCCAAGCGAGGAACGTAGTCTTCGATCGTGAACCTGATTAGACGACCAAATCCTGTATACCGTTCGTAGGAAATTACAAGGACTATCTCCGCTTAAAAACCGGAATAGTTTGAAGTCCAGCGTTATATACGCAAAAGTTCAATTTTAAACGCCGTCGCCCTATGAATGGAATTTTAAACACACGACACCCAAGCAACTTTTCAATTGTCGAAACGAAATATTTAAGCTTTCGCTGTGTTTTGGGTGCGAGAATTCGACGTCCCAACAGAATCTTCATAGTACTCCAAAGGGGAGTGCCAAAACAGCACAATAGTAGATATCTGTAGCTTACCTCAGGCTTTAGATCACGGTGAACTACACCTTGAAGATGGCAATATGCAACCACATTTAAAATTTGCACCAACAAACTTTTGGCATCTTCTTCTGAGTACTTGCCACCCCTGCATCAAACACATGGACAACGACTTATTAGACTTCAAAGCAAGATAACCCATGGTGCGGGTAGAATAAGAAAATGTAAGCATACCTAGAAAGTATGTGATCCAGTAACTCTCCTCCTTTGCATAACCTGAAAAAGGTATATAAGAGTTATACAGGTGAGAAACATGAGTTCAAAACATACTGTTTTGTGTAACATGTTAGATCACTATACAGGTATTCGGATTGCATTATTCAAGCCTCTATTCCTATTTAGGAGTTCCCTTCACTTGATTCCTTGAATTTTATGATGAGATTTTGTCATATCTTTAGCTGTTAAGGTTGCAACATGTCAATAGTTCAAACTTACTCCATCACTACATAGACATTTTCATCATCCTCATATGCAGCATAGAATTGCACTAGGTTTTTATGCCCTGTTAGCGCACGTAGTATATTGACTTCTCTTCTGGCATCCTCTATGGCAATAGCTGTGGCCATCTGCGCCAAAATATTATCATATTTCATTAAAATAACAGCATGACTAACTTTTCATTTATTGAGTAACATGTTATAAACCAAACGTGAAATCAGAACTAAAAAGCATGATATGCTCTTAAAGAAACAAGCAATGGAGCCAATAAGCACAAGATTCCCACGTAAAATAGTTATAATATCAGCCAAACAATTCAGTAGAGTTAAAATTACACAAAATCTCAGCTTGAAAATTTATGACTGACAAAGCTATTAATACCGTTTCTGTAAAGGCCAAGCTCATCAACAGCCACAAACCAAAGCGGTAGACAAACTATAAGTGAAACTCGCACAATGAGATGCTTCAGATACTTTAATATAAATTGTAGGATTCCATAATATCTTAATCACACACTGAAGATACAGAAGGCAAGGATGTGATTCACAATAAGTATGTTCTTCATATTAAACAAAAAACTAAACTAATAGAGAGATTACACAAGATCAGTAACAGATGCAATTCATAATAAAAACATTTTTCAATTAAAAAAAGAACTGCTAATCGACTAAGCAAAACCAATTGCAAGGTATAAACTTTGAGCCAATAAACAACTGGACCTTTGATTTAGGGATAATTTTAACAGCCACATCCAGTCCTTTCAAGCTACCCTTCTTTCCCGTAGCTGAACAAGTGTAACCAAAGTGTCCCCTCCCTACCTCTTCACCAAGGTCATAATGGCTGGTGAAATTCTTAGAGAACCCAAAATTTTTATCCAACCCAATGATCTCACACTCATTTCCTTCAGGTATAGTAGCTTCATTCGGCTTTATGGAGCCATGCCTTCTAGCAAGCAAAGCTTTAATGTGCCTAGCTGGCGATGGTGGTGGAAATGGGCGCTTAAGAAAGCGCAGAGGAGTTGAAAGGACACTGCCGGAATTAGCAGGGGAATCCTTGTAGGTGCTACGAAATGGACTTGGGCTGTAAAACGGGAACTTTGGTGTCTTCCCAGTTGAGGAATTGAGTATAAGATCATTGTTTTCGCCTGGATTTATTGGATTTTCAGACAAATTTTGTGGGGTTTCAATGGGTTTTCCATGACAGAGTCCCATGAAATCGAGAAACCAAGCGAAAGGATTCAAGAAGTAAATAAAGCCGAAATGAAGTTCGCAAAATCTTACAACTTGCAATCACAAAAAACAGTAAAAATTTCAATTTCAAACCATTTGAACGAAGAGAAGAGAATCCAACTATGTAGGAGGTCAAAGACAGTTGATCCACAACACTAAAACCTTCACAATTAAGCATAACAGTTGAACAAAGACAGAATCTTTAGGCAATAACAGCAGAGCCCATAATGTGGAACAAGCGAATTCGCAACGATCAATGCCAGATTAACTGATTACAGCTGCATAAATGGGCAAAAAAACAGAAGCTATTGGAATCCGCAAAAGCAAGAAACAAGAACAAGAACGAAAAGAACGGGACTCAGAAAAAGAGCACAAAAGCTAGAAAAGATGCTTAGCAGACGCTACAAGAAAAGAGAATTGCAGGGGTAAAAGAGAAAGAAACGCCACCACCTTTTCTTGTTCTGCTTTTACATTCCTTTTTTTTTTCAAAATTTAGTTTTTTTCCCATTTGATGCAACAAATTCAATACTTTATTTTCTTCGAATTTGAGTTGGATGACTTGTGGAGAATCACTAACACTCATGTTCTGTTCGAGGCCATATTATTAACTGATAATAATGGTGGCGTCAGGTTTTGTGGAAACTTCCAGCCTGTTCTTTGTGAAGAGAGAGACGGAGGGAGGAAGATTTGTCTCTCGAACTAACAAAAATTTTGTCTGTAATTTGAGCTTTGACGACCTTTTTGGGGTTTTGAACTATTTGGCATTCCATAATGAAAATTAATATCACTTCATGAACAATATTTATCAGAATATATAGGTTGTACTAAGTCATGCATAAGTTTCAAATAAATTTTTATATATACAAATTATGAAAATATTTATCATGAAATGTATAAATCTCGAGAAAAAATTTATATGATTCAATTAGCAATATATGTATATAAATAGGATTTACTTGATATAATATTCATAAAGATAGGTATGGGTGATCACGGTGCAATTTTACGGTTTTTTTTAAAAAAATTCAAACCGAGTTACCTTATGCTGTCGGTTAGTATTTTTAAAAAATAATCGCGGTTTTATATGTAGAATTAGTCTTACGATTTTGAGTGGTTTCAGGCAGTTGTGGTCGGTTTACAGTTTTTTTTAATGAAAAATATTAGAACATATATTGTATTTTATTTCAAATATAAAATATAGTTCAAATCATGTAAAAATAAAACTAGATAAAACAATAATAAAGATTCAAAACTAATTTAATAATTTAGAAATACAACACACTCACAACAAAAATGATATTTATGCTATTTTATCTTCTTCTTTTTTTTACCTTCAAACTTCAAACAAAAAAGGCAAAAACTTGTGTGAGACGGTCTCACGGGTCATATTTGTGAGACAGATCTCTTATGTGAGTCACCCATGAAAAAATATTACTTTTTATGCTAAGAGTATTACTTTTTGTTGTGAATATGGATAGGGTTGACCCGTCTCACGAATTATGACCCGTGAGACGGTCTCACATGAGACTCACTCAACAAAAAATTGTAGTAAAAGAAATAAATATTATAATAAACTACTAATATGAAGAATAACTAAGAAGAAGATAAGTTTTATATGTAATAGTAATAATTTTGAATAGAATTGAGATATAATGAATGACGACTTCTTTAATTGAATATGTTGTTTACAAATTATTATAATTCTAGGTCAAATATTATAATAATCGGTTAGGTGGTGCGGTTCTTGGGAAAAAATAACATATGCGGTGCGGTTTATATTCTTATTTTATGAAATAATAAGTTATTATTCCGTTGATCGGTCAATAACTTTAAAAGTAGTTTAAATTCCTGATAATATTAATTTGTGAAGGTTATAGGTCAAA
This sequence comes from Primulina eburnea, assembly GCF_022965805.1. NCBI lineage: Eukaryota > Viridiplantae > Streptophyta > Magnoliopsida > Lamiales > Gesneriaceae > Primulina > Primulina eburnea. The sequence goes on from NC_133103.1 coordinate 18,881,028, forward strand.
ACTAGGGCCGGACCTTCTATGAGGTCAAAGAGGCCATTGTCTCAGGGCCCGATCCTTGAGGGAACCCAACATCTATATTTGAGTTGATGGCCTACCAAAAGAAAAAAAAATTGGTCCAATATTAAATAAAAAAGATGAATTTGAATATTTTTTTGTTTATAATTGATCAAATTCGATATTTTCTTCAAGTTCGCCTTGAACAATTTAAGGAATATCAATATACTTTGGGGTATTTGTTGAGCTTGAAAAATTAAAGAGTTAGTCATTTAACCATCTTGTATAGTATTATATAGAACTTCAACAATTTTTGAATATGCTACAATAATTGAAAAAACTGAATAATTTATTTCAAATAATCGTATATCTATAAGATATTTTTTAATCATACCAGTAACAGTTGTTTAAACATAAATAAAAATATTGAAGTTGAAGTTAATAAAAATTAAGCTAGTTATATTTTTTATTGACAAAGAAATGGTTCGAAAACTATATTATACAAATTTGATATATATATATATATATATATATATATATATATATATATATATATATATTTCCTATAAAAGAGTTATATAAGTATTATGTAATTATTTCAAATAGTTATTGACTTGTTTTTTTATGTAATATATTGTTTCTTGTATATTTATGAATTATTTATTGTATTTATTATTTTGTAACTGAATTTTTGCATTATTTATCATAACAAGAGGACCCGTTTTTAAATTTTCGCTTCAGGTCCGATCAAACACAGGTACGGCTCTGGTCAAAACAAATATATTGAAATAATTTATACAACATGCCATTACAACTTATTTTACGAGGAAATATATTTTGACATATCTAAATCTAAATATAATAAATTTACATATAATTTAATAAATATATTTTGACATATCTAAATACAATAAATTTGAATATAATTTAATAAATACATTGCTCTATAAACAGTACAAGTTGAGTGCACGACAAATGAGTCAAGACGGGTAAGAGAGACAATTTATAATTTTTTTTATTTAAATTGTATAATAATTTCTTTTTTTAAAATAAGGTTTATATCGATAATTAATTTCTATCTAACCTTCATAAAAAATCCAACACGAAAACCACTTTATTTTCTGAATACCATTAATTATGATATGATAATGGGGAGCCCGATAATTATTTTGTATTTATTTGACATTAATTAATTATGATTGTGCCTAAACATCTTAAAATTCATTCAAATTAAACGTGATAGGCACATTATTATGAGTTCTTGCAGTGGTAATTACTTTTTTTTCTTACTTTTTTTATTTTTTCTCTTGACTCAACAAAGGCCAAAGGGGTAGACACTTGACATGTGACGAGTTTCTTGCGTTTGTTGTTTTACTAAATTAAAATCTATCGGTTTTTTTTTTAAAAAAAAGATTTAAATTTATAGTTGATTATAATAATTTAATTCAAATATTTTCAATCGTAAAACCCGTAAGCACAATATAAAAATTCAAAAAACCCGGTAAAGTCCGTCTTATTACAGTATACGTAGGTTTAATATATATATTTAATGAATTGGCATCCCTACAGTTTCATAAATGCCATTAAAATGATATTAATATGGAGAGGACTACCATTTAAAACCCCCACAACAACAAACTAATTTAGCTTGTGAAATTTAATTTAAATTTATTAATAATAATAATAATAATAATAATAATAATAATAATAATAATAATAATAATAATAATAATATTATTATTATTATTATTATTATTATTATTATTATTATTATTATTATTCTTTATCTTTATTAAACAGCTTAGATTTTGCATTGTAATTTTGGAAATTCAGTTCGTTTAAAGTTCGATTGTCTATGAATTTTTACGCGTTTATAAATATTAAAGCATGAAGTTTATTATATGTATAACGAATCAATTTTGCACAAATTTAAATTAAAATCTAAAAATATTGATCAAACGCGGGTTGAGTTGATAAGTTAAAATTCAAATTAAATGTTCCAAGTACGTTTTGGTTCATGCATGCATTAACTTTATATATATTAGTAGATTATAAAATTTCTCTTTTTAATGTTTTGAATGTCCAAAAAATGATTTATCGGATAAAAAGAATAAAATTATGTGAGAACAATACTATTGTTACCTTTTTTTTTCAGTTCGAAACTAAATTATAATTTCCTTGTTAATATAAACAAACAAATTTCTATTATTTAATATTCACACATACGGACTTTAATTAATCATAAAAACTCAAGTGAGAATGTTTTACGGAATAACTTTATGAGATAGATCTCCAATCCAACTTGACAAATAAAATGTATAATTTTTTATGTCCATCATATTATTTTTCACTACTAAATTATCATACTTTGTTAGTTATATCATGAATAAATATTGTGCAACATATACTGATTTGAGTGAAATATTATTTTTTATGTCAAAAATATATTGTATAATATATACTGATTTGAGTAAAAAAAATTATTTTTTATATCAAAAGTAATAATTTTCATGACAGCTATGGAACGAGTCAACCTTTCCCACATGGCAGCTATGGATCGAGTCAACCTTTCTCATGGATGTAGATTTGTGAGATCGTTGCACATGAGATCTACTCTTATTTTTGTATCAAGAATAACTATCAAAACAAAATTCAATGTGTTATGATAGGTGTACGTGTTTAGAGGGGGTAAATAAATACCTCACAAAATTTTATTCATTAGAGTTTAAGAGATCTCAATTAGTGTTAGCAGTCAAGATCAAATCTCGATCTCGATCTCGATCTCGATCTCGATCTTCTGAATGTAGCAGACAACTTGAATAGTTGTGTGAAAAAATTCCAACTGAACTCAGTGAACCAAAGATTCTCAAAAATCAGTAGATCAGAAATCAGCATACAATAAAAGTAAATGAAATACAAAAATACAATTGCACAAATAATTTTTATGGAAGTTCGAAGGGTAAAACTCTTCTACGTCTCACATTCTTCTGTTTTCAAGGATTTCACTAACAAACTTTGATAATTACAAAGATTGCAACTACTCATTTGAGAATGACCTACCAACTGTCTTATTGAAACTCTTAGCACACCACTTAAACACCTTTTAATAAAATCTGCACATAACTCTTTCTATCAATTACAAAACTCAATATACAATTGAGTACTAGTTTCAAAAGATGCACTTTCATTGTCGTTAAAGCTGAGACAAGTTCTGTCTCTAGAATGTTTTTGTAACTCTTGCATCTTTTCTAGTGAAAATGAAGACTTGTTCTGTGAATTTATCGCCTGAGCCAACTTTTTGTTTTCATTCATTAGCATCTAGTAATATGCATTTACCCTTTCATTATCAGTTTTGAGCTTACTCACCTTAAACTTAAGACCGTCACAACTGTCCTTTGGTAAACAATCGGACTTATTGATTTGGTCAATCAACCTTTTGCTTTTAACTATGACTTTCTCGAATGATTGATATAGCTTCGAGTACTCTTATATCATATCATGCAATGCTTTAATAAATAATATGTTTAATTTTTTTTAGTCAAAGTTAAATACATCATCATTTGTTGTTTCCAAATCAGCAACGGCCATCAAGAATTGGACTTTCACATCACCATTTTCACTAGATTGAAAATGTATGCCAGCAAACTCATTATTTGAATCAACGAATTTTCTTTTGTTTTCTTTAGAAACCATAACTTTTCCGAATTTTTTTTCTCTCTTCTTGAATTCTTTATGTTTCCTTGAATCATCTTTCTTAGGTTTATGACACTCGATAATGAAATGTCATTTCTTTCCACAGTTGAAACAAGTCATATCATTATCAGTTGAATCTTCTCGCATATTTTGTTTTGTTTCTGATACTGCCTTTTAGTCTTCTTCATTAATCTTCAAATTTTATTTACAAACAGTGACATTACTTCATTGTTGATATGTTCATAAGTATTTCAAGTACATGGTTCAGCAGTGGCAAATAACGGACCTTGTTTCAGGTTCAAACTTATATGTCTTCAAATATGCAAACAGATCATGTAGTTCTACTTTTATCAAATACTTGGATTCTCTCATTGCGATGGTTTTGACATCTCATTTTTTTGAAAGTGCTCTCAGGACTTTAGGAACAATTTCTCTGTTGGTGTATTACTTTCCAAGAGCAGTTAATTCAATTACTATGTTGTTTTCATTCAAGTCATTCAAAGATTTTCATAGATTCATCTTCATGTATTGAAATTTTTGCATAATCACATTGAGTTGTTTTCTTTGGTCTAATAATTTCCTTCGCATAATTGAGTTAACTTTTCCAAAAAACTTTTGGAAGTGGAGAATATTTTGATTTTGCTAAATGTAATCTTGTCAAGATTTGTATACATAATATCCTTGGTTACATTGTAAAGATTCACCTTTTTATTGTCTTTTGTAGTTCATTCAATCATATGAGATTTTCCACCATTAATGGAAAAATTATTATTTATCTTCATGATATACATTGGTCCATCAATAATCACATACCACATATCATCGTCTTGAGTTGCAAGGTGAGTTTGCATTATGATCTTCCAAAATCAAATTCTTCCTTTGAGAACATTAGAATCTGTTTGAATGAAGACATTGATATCAACTATTTAGAGATCGAGATAAACCCTATATGATACAACTTTTAGGATCGATTGAGTTGTTTAGATGAGGGGATTGAATAGGAGGATCAAATAATTAACTCACATTATTTTTTTCTTCTAAGCTTAAGGGATTTCAACTGATGTTTGCAGTCAATTTTAAATCTCGATCATCTAAGTGCAGAAGACAAATTAAATAATCAGTGTGTAATAAGTCTAGTTGAAATCAGTGAACCAAAATTCTCAAAATTAGTAGACCAAAAATCAGAAAACAATAAAAGTAAATGAAATGCAGAAAGTAAGTGCATGAAGATTTGTTTATGGAAGTTTGAAGAACAAAATTTATCTCTCTCATTATTCTATTTCTAGAAAAAGTTCACTAAAAAACTTTGATAATTACAAAAATTACAACCACCCACTTAAACATGACCTACCAAGTATCTTACTGAACTCTTAGTACACCAGTAAAACACTTTTAAATAAAATCTGTACAAAAATACCTTTTCTATCAGTTAGAAGACTCACACTTGAAATAATGAATATTTGATATAATTGTGAGTTAAAATAATCAATACATATGATACTTAAAATAAATCAGATAAGACTTGAAATGTATTCTTAATAATATATCGATAGAGATGGAATCTCACGTAAAAGAAGTGTGTGATTCGTAGTGTGTGTAGAGAAAATTCCTATTCTTGAATTTGGATTTAGATAGAGGGATTGCAATGTAAAGATTTGAAAGTATGTAAATCAATTGAATTGAGTTCATAAAAAAATAGTACTTGATGCCAAATGTCATTTTTATTTTTCCCAAAACAGAATATGAAAATAAATGTCTGTGACATTGATATAATCAGTCATAATAAATTTGCCTTAATATCCAAAACATTATCTTAATCATATGATTGTTGATGATTTAGTTTGTTCAGATGAGGAAAAGTTAAAACTTCAGCTGACACCATGATTCAGTAGGGCCAATATATATTAAGTCAAATTCGGTGAAGATTTCTCGTACTAAAATCAGCAGTCCTATAAAGATATCTTCTAAGATAATAGCAAGATGTCTTCTGAAATATGCTTTTTCTGAATTCTACTTGTTATATTTTCAGTGTAAGGCCCCGTCACTCTAATCACATTTAATTAACATGCAATAATTAATTGGCACCAGAAAAATGGTTTAAAATAGACCTTTGGTATAAAAAAATTATGGAATTACCTTTCCGTAAATAAAACTGTTGATGTGTTTAATTTAAAACTTGAATTTAAATTTGTATATTAGCTTCACGACTGAAAGAAATTGAATTAAGAGCCATATGCTTGGAATCAACAGAAATAAGGACGAGAAGTAACACACAAGATTTACGTGGTTCGATCAAGAAAATGATCTACATCCAGGGGAGGTGTTTTCACTATTTCTGAATCAATATACAAATGAACAAGTTTATGTACAATGTCACCTCTCAAATTCCACATCCTTTCTCTTTTATGAATTTCAAATAAAAACTCTCGTGCCTTGTGTGAATGGCTTCTTGCTCCTTGTTCGATTTTCTTCTGGTGAATAATGTGTGTCTATCACCCTTGTATGACTCCACCCTTTTTATATCTGCTTGTTCCAGAATATATTCGGTGATCAAGTGCAAGCCTTCAACCTTCACCCTTATCCAACTACTTATAGTTGTTTTAACCGATTTTCCCAACCGCCTACAGATGGATTTTGGTTGCTGATATATTACAATTCTCCTCCACCTTATCCACAATCAAGAATTTCAGTGTACGCATCTCCTCCTGCCTTATTGTCTTAAGGCAACTTGCATCTAGTTACATTAACCAAATCTCTGCATTTTCTAATTTGTTTGTCCCTATGACTTTGGTACAGGACTTGAACATCTCCAGACTCAATCACATTTCACACAAAATGTAGCCTTACATCTATATGCTTTGTTATCTCGTGAAAAACTTGATGCTTTGATAGGTGTATGACACTCTGGTTGTCGCAGAACACAGTTACTGTCTTTTGCTTGCATCCAAGCTCTTCCATGAAACATTTCATCCACTTTGCTTCTTTGAATGCTTCAGTGACTGCCACATATTCAGCTTCTATGGTTGAAAGTGCTACTACTGATTGTAAGTTAGCTTTCCAACTTACTGTTGTGCCATTGATGGTGAATATGTAGCCTGTTAGAGACTTCCGAGTGTCATACTGCCAGCATAATCTGAGTCCACATACCTTGTTATCAAGGTGTCATCCTCTCTTGAATTTTTGAAGATTAAACTGGTGTTTGTTGTTCCTTTAAGATACCTTAAAATCCATTTGACTGATTTCCAGTGTTCTTCACCAGGATTTGCCATAAATCTATTTACCAAGTTTACTGCATAAGCAAGGTCAGCTCTAGTACAAACCATTAGGTACATTAATCTACCTACTTGTTGGAAACTAAATTTCAGTGATTTGACAAAATAAGAATCGCATTTATTGAACTAACTGATCAAGTAACCAGGCTTCGCAAATTAACTGATAGTTGTTATTAGCTGAAGATTAATGCGCACCAGCTAAATCTTATCTACGTCGAACTGATCAGTTGGAAACTGATCAGTCGAAGCAGAATCTAACTGACTGATCAGTTGGGAACTGATCAGTTGAAACAATCAGTTAAGAGTTTGTCAGCAGTGATCTCTCAGTTGTACACGTCATCTGTTGAGAACGGCAACCGACAAATAGTACAAAAGACTGCAACTCGTAGTGAAACGCCGCATTTCAGAGATTGTAGTGTACGAATGTCAGAGAATATTGACGTGACAATCAACGGATATATGGATTCAAATATTATTTAATATTACCGTTGAGAGGGAAGCCTATAAATAGGTGAAGAGGGCAGCTGCGAAAAGAACAACACGAACAACTATTCTATTCAAGTTTGCTGTTACTCTGCTAAAATCACTACTCGTATTCAAATATCAAGAGCCCACTCTTATCAGATCTATCAGTAGCAATCAAGCCTATATTGGAGCTTGTTAGCACTTTGAAATCATTGTTCGATTCATTCAGTTGTGTTAAATTCAGTCACGCACCGTAAAAGTTATTGTGAACTAAGAGTTTCAGTCTTGGTAGTGTTAAGTCCAAACTGAAGTAGGTCAGTACAACTTTTGTATTCAATCAAAGTCTTTTAGTGAAAGTCATATTTTCGTGATAGAAGGGGTGACATAGGAGTTATTCTATTCTCCGAACATCGGAAACAAATAGTGTGCATTTTATTTCAGTTACTATTAGTTATTCTATCTATCAGTCAGTTTACTTCCGCAACTATTTTTCAGTTAAACTGATTGTTATCGACTAACGAGATACCGAGTGTCAGTTTGTCACTAAACTTAACCCAATCTTTGAAAATATATATAATACGTGAGTGTTTATTCAACTCCCCTTCTAAACACTTATCACCATATAACTGATCAATTCACTACTACACTGGCATGAGGGACCTTTTTCATGTATTCTCTATCCTCTTCCGAGTTTGGTGGTTGGTGTGTTGATAGTTTGAAATGTAGAGCCATTAGGCCTGCCATTGGTTTGGCATTTTTCATTTCAAATCTATTTAGCACTTTTAGCACATATCCTTGTTGCATTAAGACCAATTCCTTCGACTGTCTATTTCTTTTGATTTCCATGCCAAGGATCCTTTTAGCTTGTCCAAGATCTTTCATCTCAAATTCGCTACTTAGATCTGCCTTTAGTGCTAGAATTTCCTCCATGTCTGAGCAAGCAATTATCATGTCGTCCACATAGAGCAGTAGGAACATTGTACTTCCTGATTTTAGCATCTTGTGATATACGCACCAGTCAGCACCAGTCATGATTGTTTCTAGAGAATTTGTGGCTTATCATGAATTCATCGAACCGTTTGTACCACTGCCTTGGTGCTTGCTTAAGGCCATAGAGAGATTTCTTTAACAGACATACAAGTTGGGGTTTCTTTTTGACTTCAAACATAGGTGGTTGTTGCATGTAAATCTGTTCCTCAAGTTCACCATGAAGGAAGGCTGTAGTCACATCTAATTGTTCAAGCTCCATGTCTTCCTTTGCTGCTAGAGAGAGTACAATCCTTATCGATCTATGTTTGACCACAGGTGAAAAAACTTCTTGAAAGTCTATCCCTTCAACCTGAGAAAAGCCCTTGGCAATCAATCTAGCCTTGTACCTTGGTTTTTAAACTCCAGGTATACCTTCCTTTCTTTTGAATATCCATTTACATCCAACTATTCTTTGGTTGTTAGGTTTTGTAACCAATTGTCAGGTATGATTCTTCTTCAAAGAGTCCATTTCCATCTTCATAACTTGGTACCAATTTTCTTTATCATCAGAACTCATGGCTTCTTTTAAGTTTGCTGGATCATCATCACCTATTTGTGATGCAACTGAGAATGCGTAAGAGACAAGATTTGCATGTCCTAACCTTTTTGGTGGTTTAATGACCCTCGTGCTTCTGTCCCTTGCTAGTTGATAGTGCTCCAGGTTATTTGTGTCATGTAAAGATCCTTCTAATTCAGTGTCAACAGATGTGTCCTTTAAAGAAGTCAGTTGGGGATTATCAGATAGCTCCACCTCAAACTTTGTGTTATTTGGATAGTCTTGTCTTACTAAGGACTCATCAGTTTGAGTTGCATCTTTGTAAGGAAAATATTCTTCTTTGAAAGTGACATCTCGGCTGACTATGGTCCTTTGGTTTCCAGGTTATATAGACCAAAGTTTATAGCCTTTGACACCTTCAATATATCCTAGGAAGATGCATTTGATTGCTCTTGGAAAGCTTTCCTTTCTTTACACGTGCGTATGCAGCACAACCAAAGACTCTTAGATCATCAAGTAGTAGCGGTTCATGAGACCACTCTTCCATGGGAGTTAAGAATCCTAATGGAACAGAGGGAGAATTTTTTTATCAGATAACACACCGTGGTTGCTGTTTCTGCCCAGAAACTCTTTGGAACTCCTGAGCGTGCCAATATGCACCTTACCCTCTCAAGGATAGGTCTATTCATTCTCTCGGCCAGTCCTTGAGGGGTGTATGGGACGGTGTAGTGCCTTGATATACCTTTGTGTTTGCAAAAGTCATTGAATTCCTTTGAGCAGAACTCTAAGCCATTGTCTCTTCTGAGTTTCTTTAGCCTTTACTTAGAAAACAAAAATCATATCTATGAACACTTGGACAATCTCTATACCTTTTTTAATACAAATAATTAATATATATACATACATACATATATATATATATATACACAAAAATCTGTCAAATATAAAATATTACATTTTTTGTCATAATTTTATAAAAAAATAGAGTTGACATCACCGATAAGAACATATGTATATTTTGAAAATATGCCAAGAGTTATTAAATGTTACCAAATTCATGTCTTGAGACCATAAAAAAATCTCCAAAATTAAATTTAATATTCCATTTGGATATACATATAACATAAATATTTCAAAAAACAGCCTATGTTAAATGTCTCGATTCAAATATATATGTATAACATAAATATCTCAAGTCGTAATTGATTAAATATATTTATATTTATATTCAATACTCACTCAGAACTTCCAATATACTATTTTAAATATAATAATCCAAAACTCACACAAAAATATTTGAATATCAAAGTCAGTTTTAATTAAATGCTTCAATTTTTAATCATATTATCTATAAGACATAGTCGTGCATCATACGGACTATTATTATTTATTATTATTAACCCACAATTAATCGTGCAACTATTTTGTGTCCATTTTTTTTTACGAGCAACTTGGTTTATAGAATTATTTGAGTTGATTATATAGTCCTTATGACAATTATTTAAGTTGATTTCCTTCGGAGACTGATATGTAAATTATATTTTGCCAGATAAATATTATTTTTTCATAGTTTAATTACTCACACAATTTTTGTCACACTTACGAGCAACGTGGTTTATAAAATTTATTTATATAATTTCTTCAAATAAAAAAATTAATTAATTTTTTTAAAAAAAAATTATTGGAATCTGTACACTATTAGTTTGATTTAAAATAAAGTTTTGAAAAATTAAATGGTTATGTATATTAATTATTGTGAAAATCTAGAATCCATGCGGCCATGCCATGATGTATTATTATTATTATTGTTGTTGTTGTTCTTATTATTATTATTATTATTATTATTATTATTATTATTATTATTATTATTATTATTATTATTATGTCATACATGTGAAATAAAATGGCCAAATTTTGGGGATGGGCTAGCCCAAATCAAAATTATTTGTTGTTATTTCTCACGATATATATATATATATATATATATATATATATATATATATATATATATATATATATATATATATATATATATAATTTTAAGTCGATCTACATATAAAACAACTAAAAAAGTTTAAATAATATATTTTGAGTTAAAATATCATGTATATGAAGCAATAGTGATAGGTAATGTCCAATTATATTTAATTTTTTGTGACTAATTTGGTGATAGTCCAATTAGTAATTGTATTAGTTGGTCAATTCAATGTTAAAGCCCAAATTGCTTGTAAAGGCCCAAGCCCACTAGGTACTCTCGAAATTCCTATAAATAGGGGATGTCTCTCATTATTGAAGGTATGCTCTCATTTTTCCTCTGAAGCTCTTGAGTTCTCTGAGTTTTCTCTGAATTGTTTACTGACTTGAGCGTCGGAGTGCCTACGCCGGGAATCCTCCCGGCACTTCTTGACGAGTGTTCGTGACGCAGGTGACACCAAGCGATTTACCGTGTATTGTCTACGTGGATCCGTTTACCGGCCAGGCGAGCTCCTTTACGGGCCAAGTGGACAAGTTTGCTAACCAGTCAGATCTCGCTTGTGCAGTCTACACGACTCATTTATTTTAGCTGCATCAGCTTGGCGCCTAAGAAGCTGATGCAGCTAAAATAAATGAGTCGTGTAGACTGCACAAGCGAGATCTGACTGGTTAGCAAACTTGTCCACTTGGCCCGTAAAGGAGCTCGCCTGGCCGGTAAACGGATCCACGTAGACAATACACGGTAAATCGCTTGGTGTCACCTGCGTCACGAACACTCGTCAAGAAGTGCCGGGAGGATTCCCGGCGTAGGCACTCCGACGCTCAAGTCAGTAAACAATTCAGAGAAAACTCAGAGAACTCAAGAGCTTCAGAGGAAAAATGAGAGCATACCTTCAATAATGAGAGACATCCCCTATTTATAGGAATTTCGAGAGTACCTAGTGGGCTTGGGCCTTTACAAGCAATTTGGGCTTTAACATTGAATTGACCAACTAATACAATTACTAATTGGACTATCACCAAATTAGTCACAAAAAATTAAATATAATTGGACATTACCTATCAAATAGTTTGTCTGCACTACAATAACAACCAAAATATGATGTTTTTTTTGGCTATTTCCTCGTTCAAAATATTTGAATTATATTTTGGCTAAAATCTTTGTTCAGTCTCAATTATTTGGGGTAGTTCCCGATTTAGTACTAAACGAATATAATGAGCCATTAAATCCCAAACATTTCAAAAGTTTTCTTAATCCAATTTCTCCGTTAATTTGCGGTTAAACTAAACAGAAGAGAATGATTTGCAAATCAATTTATAAAACGAAAAATCCACAAAAATCTTCTAGTCTCTCTACGCTCTAAAAATTCCCAAAAATCCCCAATTGTTCCTCGATCTCTCTGTGTAATCATCTCAAGGTATGTACGCAATTGCTCCAGGTAACAATTTTTTTATTTGCATGTGAAATCGAAGTATCGTGAATTCATTGATAGAGATATTAGTTGAAATTTGGCTAAATTTTTTTCTTTGATGATGGTCAATTCCAGTTTATGATAGGCAATTCCAGTTTATTTTAATTGTTCAAATATTTCATTTATATTGAAAGTCTTTTTGTTAAGAATTTCATAGCTTATCGAAGTATTGGTTTGGTTGATGATGGGCAATTCCAGTTTATTTTAATTGTTCAAATATTTGATTTTCACACATAAGCTAATTGCTTGAAATTTATTAGCAGCCGAAAGAAACATCTGTGAAATCAAAATGGCGAGCTTCATTTTTTAAATTTTTTTCGTGAATTTATATTATGTTTTTTGCTTGTGTGAAATAATTAATTGTACTTATATTTTTGTTGTGGTATAGGGTAAAACATATGTAGTTTTATTGGATGTAAACGCGGAGTATATGAGACTTGGGAAGATGCACAAAAGCAAGTTAATAAACTTAGCGGCAAATCCCACATGTCATTCTTGAGTAGGGAGGGGGCTATAAAAAGCTTTTGATTCTTATATGAACAAGCAAGCTCCACTGCAAGCTTCTTTCTCTATCAATACTGTCGAAGAAATGTCGAACACAACTTCTAGTGCAAATTCAGATGCAAGTGCAAGTACAAAACCCACTCAAGATGGAAAATAGATAAATTGACTGAGGCGCTATCAAATTTAGTAAAAATAACGGAGGAGATAAAACAACAAATCGAATATCTAAAGATTAATGGTGATGACAACTGATAGATTGTATTGAGCATGTTGTAGTATCTTGTAACCTTTTAATGGATTGTATCGAGCGCACAATATTTATTGTAAACTTTTAATGAAATGTATTGAGCACACAATAGATTGTAGAGAATTGAATCCAATATTATTTTGTAACCTTTCAGATTAAGTTTGGTCCTTATGTTTTCAAAGGTTTATTTTGAAAATATTGTAGAGAATTGAATCCAATGATATATATGCAGCCTTGATATTTTCTGGTTTGGAATGAATTTTTAACGGTTGAGGTGCTAGACTTTATCCCATTTGTTCCAACTGATAAGCACCAACTTCTCCATACTTTCAAAATAAGAGTACCACCAACCAAAATAGCACAAACTTGTCCATACTTTCAATTCAAAGTAAGACAACTACCGGCAAAAATTAAAATATCTTTGTTAATGAAAGAATTCAAATCCGAAAAACATGGACGAAAAAAAAAAAAAACAAATCCCAGGAATAAAATCACTTGTTCCTGCTAGATCATTCAGACGAGGTAGACTTCATGGAGGATCGTAGTTGTGAGACAGTTGTGAAGTTGACTCCGTCTTTTACAAAAACAGGTTTCTTGATATTCACATGTCGATTACCCTATAAAAAACATACATTTATTGCCTATTATTGAAGAAATTTTATACAAATATGCATTATACATTTCAAACAATTTACATTTATCAATTATATTGAACTTAAGCTTACATGAATATGAACACCAACGTCTTGTGGTCTTCTCACCTGTAGTTTCATAGGCACACAAATAAGAATTTTCGTAAACAACACAAAAACAATGAAATAAACCAAATATGTTTACATGTAGCTTTTATTTTCTTATTTTTTGTGTCACGTTCTCTTGTTGGACGTTTTCATTCCCCTTACAAATCCTTTGAACTCAAACCTTTTTGTTTATCTGACATAAATGTAAAGTCATGTTGAGCACCACTAATCCCAAGGTCTTCATCTAAGAGTCGAAGAAACCATGTCCAACTATCTTTTGTTTCACGTTCAACCAACGCGTAACATATTGGGAATATGTTGTTATTCGGATCTAACCCCACAACCACTAGCAATTGTCCACCATGTTGTTCCTTTAAGAAGCATCCATCAACACCAACGACACGACGACATGCATCCTTAAATCCTTGCTTATACTCTGAGAAACAAACATATAATCTTTGGAACCTTGGCCCTTCTTCGTCTTCGGTCAACTTCAAAACTACTGTGGCTCGAGAATCTGATCTTTTAAGTTCAGCACAATATCTCCTTACTTGACGATATTGCTCCTGGGCAGTCCCTTGCACCAGCATTAGTGCTTTTTCTTGGCTACATAAGCTACCTTCCTCGAAATGTTTACATTTCAATGTCCTGCAAATCTCTTGCTTAAACTCATCGGTTCCCATTTTAGGATTTGTGGCAATTCTCCTGGAAAAAGTCTTTGTCAACTATGTTGAGTTGATGTTCTTGTTGTAAATTCCCGAAAACATTTATTATGCTTGTCATAAAAAATTCTTATTTGCCAACAACTGTCATCAGTCATCTTTGCAACATGAATAATCCAGCGGCAATCATCATTGTTGCACTTATTCCAAAGACGAATATTATAATTCTTACAAAATTTAATGTCATTCGCCTTCTAATGCAGGGAGTTTGAATTGCAAATTTCGCGTCTTTCTTTAAGCAAAAAATCATACCAAGCTTCAAGTCTGGGTTTTCAGATTATCTTTGTATCAATCTTTGGAAAATTTTTTACTTCATCCTCATTAGAATCATGAATACTATCCAAATCGTCATTGTATATGCAAACATTATCTTCGTCGACATCATCATCCTCCAGCTCATGCACTACTAATTGCAGATTATTTACAATTTCTCTCTCAAAAGAAATCGTATTCTTTCCCTTTGTAGATTGCATTTCTTGGTCAATGAATGCATCAAACAACATATCATCCATGACAACATCTTCATCGATGTCAAAAAATTTGCCGACAGCTTGTCCACTTTGTTTGTTTGGACCATCAATTGAATAGGAATCTAAGTGTTCTATATAAATTTCAACCTCATAGTTTGTTGAATATTCTTTCTAACTTCCAACACATCCGAATCATTTTGTAGATATCTCCTTTTATTTAGTGTATTCCCGATCTTGTGCCAAAACATAATAGAATCTTTATTTTTAATCCAAGATCATCTGAAAAACCCCACAATTCAACGATACTTCGATTTCACGATATCAGGAATTACAGTCAACTTACAGTCAAGCTAATATCTCTATCAATGAATTCACGATACTTCAATTTCACGTTCAAATAAAAAAATTGTTACCAAGATAAATTGCGTACATACCTTGACATGATGACAGAGAGAGATTGAGGCGCAATTGGGGTTTTTTGGGGATTTTTAGAGCGTAGAGAGGCTAGGAGATTTACGGAGATTTTTCTTTTATAAATTGATTTGCAAATCATTCTCTTCTGTTTAGTTTAGCCGAAAATTAGCGGAGAAATTGGATTGGGAAAAATTTTGAAACGTTTGGGAATAAATCAGCTCATTATATTCATTAGGACAAAATAGGGAACTGCCCCAAACAATGGGGATTGAACCGAGATTTTAGTTTATATTTTTAAATCAATTGTAGTTTCGATAAAGTATCAGCTAGTCCTAAAAATACAATTTGGTACAAAACTGAATCTCATCTACATGATTTTGATTATCAGTAATAGCTAGGCGAGGATTCGCTAAAGAGTGTGAGGATGCGTTGAGTAGCGTGAAAATGAGAATAATATGAGCTAAAGAGTTGAAAATAAGCCGATGAATTAGAAATGTGCGGTATGTGTCCAGAAAAATTAGCAATGGAATTGACTCGCCCCTAGCAGGCGAGCTCCTAGCTCTTGGCTCGCCCCACTTGTTAGAGCTCCGGTCTGAAAGGGTGGGTGATTGCTGCCAAAGACGAGCCCTAGAATGTGAGGTCTTTTACCTTCCACGTATGATCCCTCATCTCACATGTGTGGCCTCCATATATTTTCTTATAAATACTATGTTTGAGAATTTCATCATTTATTCATGATATTGATATTGGAGCAACGCCGTTAGTCTCTAACTTCAACATTGGAGGGGCTATTCCAAAACATCATCCATGCCCACTTCTATGGTTTTCTCATGATTTCAGGCCTAAACCAGGTTCTAGATCTCAACTCAGATTAGTTTCATTTGTGGAAATCGGACCATATATTTTTAGTAAATATCAAAGTAGAAATAAAGATCATAAATAATCACTCACATTTGATAGTGAAAGCAAAACATCAATATCAACCAACATCAAAAACCAGGTAGAATGTTACACCAAATCAATAACAAACTTTAAAGGGAGTCCTTTGACTACGTTATGTGAAATAAATAAATGATAAATTACACAGATTCCAGTTATATATTTTATCAATTAAGTGAGGAAAAGGTGCACGAAATACATAGAATGCCAAAATTGTCTTTGCCCAATTTATAAAGTTCAAAGTAATTGCATGCGGTTTTCTATATTATTTAATTTAAAAAATGGTTATGATACAAAAAAATCTCCCAATAGGAGAAAAGTCTAGCTTCAATCCAGTTAGTTGCTAAAAAAAACCCCACTACCAGGTAATAAAAAAAACGAAGGCGAAAAATTCATGCACATCAAAATCCCATTTAGGAAAACGAATCAAGCCTTCTCCTCCTCTTCAAATTTCCTCCATTGCCACGATTAACCAAACTTAAAACTAATCTGTTTAGCTTATCTCTAAGAAACAAACCAGATTCATCCACGGTATTCCTCCCCCCCGCCCCCCTCTTCAAAATTATCACATTTTTTTGTTCTCCTTCCTAAAGTCCACATTTCAGCCCTCAAAAGAATCAGATTCAACGACTTACATACGCCTATCAATTCGTGTATGTGATCGACGCGATCTTCGAGGCAAATGTATGCTTTAACTACCGGTTTTCCGTGAAAATTACCGTCTTGTCGCGCGTGTCCACAACTTCATCTGATTCAGTTCAATTTTAAAATACAATAATTATAGTGGTCGATGTGAAAAAGAATGAATGACAAGTTTTGAAAATTAACTAACTTGACAATTAGTTAGATATAGTGTTAAGTTAGACTATGATTAACAAAAAATGGTGTGCAAATAACAATCCTTTTAATGATAATAGATTAGACAAATACATCAATGTTCGTAACCATATTATTTTTCGAAATATATATTATGTTATTAATCAACTTTTTATTCTTTAATTATACGGATGCATAGAAAAAACGTACATCTTATTTATGTCTGTTTTTTCTAATAGTGGGTTGTTCTTGATAATGTTAGATAAGCACCTAATGCAATGAAAAATATCTCATTATCACAAACATATCCTGATAAACAGTGAACGATGATAGGATTGTTCGGGAGACAAGCATTGAGCTACAATAGCTCGGTTATTGAAATATTGATCACAAATAAATTAAATCGAGTTTGTTTTTCAAATCAAGCGGAAGACACTCAAAATAATCCATCTCAAAAACCAATTATACACTTTAAAAATATTTAAAAGATATGAAAGTTGAATGTGTAAAAATGTTTTTGATTGAAGCATTTTATCAAACATTTGATATGCAATATTTTGGGTATTTGAAGAATACATAAATACTTCAAAAATATATCTTAAAACCAGTAGCAATAATTAAATGCAGTAAATAAATAAACACATATTTTTTTATAGATATTCCGATATTAACATCTAATATCTCACCCTTCTTCTATCTAAGAAGGATTCACTAGAATAGTTTGATTTATACAACTCCTTGTACAAATTCATTTCAATTAAGGACTTATCTATTGCCTAATTGAAACTCCTAGCACACTCGATTGTAGGCCGAAACCTCACAATTCGCATAATGTATAACGTCTCTTATGTCAAGATTACAAACAAAATCTTTAATTTGTTTGTGTTAATATTTCGCTCATCTGAACTTTGAAGCTCAGCTATCTCGTATATGTGTGAGTGATTTAGTTTAAGGAATTTTACATTGTATGTATATATCAATTATGTCCTCACATTTGGCCTTGCTTTCATTCTAGCTAATTTCTTCATTTAGGATGACTATGCTTTGAATACACTTCCAAAGCTTGTATTTGATGTTCAATATGTTATATTTATAGTCTTCAAGAGTGATATATACGTTTAGACACAAGAATAATAGTTTGAGAAAATTGTGTACAAATTCTGACATTGAAACGATCAAATTTTTGTTTCCGGGCATTTGTGAAGCTGAGCTATTATTTGATCGAGCGGATCAGACTGTGCTACTATGATGGTATGATCTAGTCTGTTATAAGCTTGAGCTGTTGGCTTAATATGAGTTATTCCAAGTGAGTTGTTGTCAAGCTAGTGCAAGTTGAGCCGTTGGCTTTGCTTTACTTTGATATAGCTCTTGATTCATCATTTTTGGACAATGATTAACATAAAAGTTGTAGCTCTTTCTCTTAGCTTTCATGGAATCATGAATCACTCAGTTCCAAGTTTGTATGAGAAAGATATCCTCGACAGATCAAGCTGTTAGCAATCTGGAACTTGTTCTTCATTCTGTGCAGAACCAATAATTTTATCGTGGTTTATCATCTTCATATGATCCTATTCAGACTTTGACTTATGAAGATAATTTTTAGATTGTTCTCTTGCAAAGAATATTGAATCATTCCATTGGAATGATGAGATATATGGCCAAAATACTGGACTTGCTCCTTTCAAGCTGATTGTTTTTATTGTTTCCATCATTCAACCTTGCGACTAATATTCAGCCTAGATATCCTTCTAAACAACTGAGCAGTTGTGAAATATGACTTGTCTAAAATTAAGGTTTCTATTTATTCCTTTTTGCGGCTTGTCATTTTCACCACCGAACTGTGAGATATCATCAAAACACCGCAGCTCGTCAGATTTTCAGATTGGTAGATTTCGAGTTTCGGCTTCTAACTTGATATAACAACTTCACATTTGAATAAATATGTTAGAAACACAAAGAAAAGTTTTGTTATAATCAAAATTAAGTTTGCTTGTGTTTCTCAACCCAACAATCTCTCATTTTTTATGGTCACAAAATTTGGATAAATAATGACTTCGTTTAATATATTTCTCCCCCTTTAATGTGAATAAAAAAACCATATTTTAAAAAACTTTAAGCACAAACTTTATCTCCCCCTTAATATTATGATTATTTCCCCCCCTATATTTTCAATATGTTGTATTTATGACCTTCAAGAGTGATATATACATAAAAACAAGAATATGACCATTTGAGAAGTTGTGTGCAGATTCTGATGTTGCAATGGTCAAATTTTCTGCCCATTTTTTGAGACTGAGTTGTTATCATATTGAGCTAATCAAATCGTGTTGATCTGATAGTCTAATCTAGTCTGTCATGAGCTTGAGCTGTTGGCTTGATATGAGTTGTTACCAAGCTAGTGAAAGCTGAGCTATTGGCTTTGCTTTATTATGGCTCTTGCTTTTTCAATTATTGGACAAAGGGATGAACATGAAAGTTGTGTCCCTTTCTCTCATCTTTCCATGGAATCAAGAATCATATAATCCCAAGTTCGTATGAGAAACATGCTTAATATATTAGGCAGTCAGCAATCAAGAAGTCGTTCTCCATTCTGTGCAGAATCAACAACTTTATCGTGGTTTATCTGTTTTTTTTTCCAAAATTTTAATTATGAAGATGAATTTAGGTCACTCGGCTATCTGTGTAAAGCAAATTGAAACATTTCATTTGAATAAATGAGACGATAAATATGGTCAAAATACATGAACTACTACATTTACGTTGATTTTTGTTTATGTTACCATCAACTCAAGCTTGCGACTAATATTTTTCCTAAATAACATTCGAACCAACTGAGTTGCTGTGAAATATGACTTGTCTAAAATTGATTTTATATTCAATCAATCAATTTCGTGGCTTGTCATTTTCATCATCGAGCTATGTGATATCATCAAAACACTACAGCTCGTCACATTTTAAGTTTGGTTGATTTCAAGCTTCAGATTCCAACTTGAGATAACAACTTCACACTTGAGTAAATATGTTAGAAATTCATTACAAAAAATTTAATCATCAAAATCAAGATTACTTGTGTTTCTCAACCAATATTTTACATCAACACAACTTTTTTAAATATTTTCTAGGTTTTATTAAGAAAAAGAATAAAAAATGAAATTAAATATCGAAAATCACACTACATGATATTGTTGATACTTTTATTTAAATATATAATTTAAGAATATATTATTTGTCTAATGGCCATAAACTGAATAAAGAGATTAAAAAATTAGAAACTCTAAAAAAAGACATGCATATAACTTTTATTTAAGCATATAATTTCTGGCTAATGACCACAAGTATAAAAAAAAAACATATCACAATGATTTTTATCACGTTTTATTCAAGTATTTATAAATGTAAACCACAAAAATATATTTATTGCAAAAAAATTTATTTAAACATGTAAGTTCTAATCAACATAACAAACAAATGGATTACAGATAAAAAATGAATAAGTCTCATGTGAGACCGTCTCACGGATCATAATCTGTGAGACAGGTTAACCTTACCCATATTCACAATAAAAAGTAATACTCTTACCATAAAAAGTAATATTTTTTCATGGGAGACTCAATTAAGATATTCGTCTCACAAATACGACCCGTGAGACCGTCTCACACAAGTTTTTGCCGAAAAAATTTAAAACAAAAAAATACATATCACAATTAGAGCTATCAGACAAGCCAACTCATGGCGAGGCTGTCTGGACGGCCAAAAACCCACTATTTGCCTGGACATATCAGGCAATCCCCAACCCAACCCAACCCAACCTAATCCAAGGTGGGTTACGGGTTATGGGATCGACCCAAAAAAATATAAAAAGAAAAATTTCTTATCATTAATTAAATTTATCATTTCATAATTAAATATTTATTGAATAAATATCAATAAAATTTCTAATTATTGATTTCATACTTGTACGTTTTAGGCAAATCAGTTACAAAAAAATTTCAAAACATTTCCTAAAAAAATACACGTATCACCGTAAATCCATAATGCATAAAAACAATTCCCTTCCAAGCCCACGTGCCAATCCGAGCTCGCTCGATCCGATGCCTGGGCCCTCCCGGGCTCATTTAAGCCCACCTTTAAATGGGTCGACAAAATTCCAATCCAACCTAATTAAATTTTTTGGCAGAAGGGGCCAACCAGACAGACTCAATCAAAATTGAGGGCTCTAATCACAATGATCTTTTAACGCGTTTTATTCAAATAATTTATAAATGTAAATCGCAAAAAAATGTTGAATTGAAAAAAAAAAATTATTTAAACACATAAGTTCTAGCCAACGATCAGAAGTAAAGAGATTAAAAATTAATTTTTTTAAAAAAATAAAAAAATAGGTATTTGACATCCATATAAATTATATAATCAAAATTTGTAATTTTACCAAAAATTATATTAGATAATAAAACATTCTAAATCATGTAACTTAAATCTTGTAAAGTGCAAGTTTATTTATTTCGGCTACTTTATCGATATAATTGTCATTAACAGTGCAACTTAAAATTTTAAAATCATATATACATTTCATCCCCTCTATATCTAGCATTCGTTGGGAATGTTCATTTAGTATATAAGAGTATATCAAATACATGATCAACATTTAAAATATTATTTTTCTCTGTACTAAATATTTAAGTAAGAGATATATTTTTAAATGAGAGTTTGTTTTTATTTGATTTGATTCAACTTTTTTTTTATATTATATATATTTTTTATTCTGTTGCATATACTAATACAAGTTGTGGGAATGATTGCACTCCTTGCAATCAACAATCTCTCTCCCAATAATTGCACTCCTTGCAATCAATGAAAATCGAACCCGTGACCTTGACTCTGATACCAATTGTAGGACCGAGCGCTTGCCGCTTTACCAAAAGTTATAGCTAGTGGTAATGGTGTAACTCGAATCTTTTAAACTGCACAGCAGCTCAAGCATCACGGTTCGATCGCTCTACCAAGCAGCGACAATAATTGCACCCAAGACACTGGTAGTACACATGAACTCTGGCATTTTAATGGATTGAAAAGTTCTTAAGGTACAGAAGATATTATCTGATATGTTAGCTGAGCTCCAATCTTTGAAGAATGTTCTGGAAATAATATTTAGAGAATGGCAGCTGAAAGCCTGACTGATTTAGTTAGGTAAAGTAGTCAACATTCCTTGTTAATCATTGGCCTTCGATAATCAGTTCCCTTCTAGTACTCAGTTATGTTCAGTTATGCTCGAGTTCAGTTTCCTTTAAGAATTCAGTTCGGCTAGACTTACATTAATTTTCACATTAAATCGACAGTCTTTTTTTTTTAATCATCGAAACTTAATTGATCCTAGAATTTCTTCTTTTTTGGTGATTGAAAAAATATGCCCGATATATCAGAAAAACTAAATTTTATAAATAGAACTGACTTAGATGAAATACAAAGACTAAACTGAAACTGAACTTTCTGAAGCTGATCTAATTAAGCACTATCTTTTGATGTTCTTTGTGAGAACCAAAGTGTTTGCTTGATGATTCTGGTGGCTTCTTAGAATCAATTGTCTTATAAGGAGGTTCTCAGGAATGAATTGATTTGGTCTTCCTCTAATTCACTCCAGTCTTTATCTAACTCATTTCCCTTTTTTTGTCAACACCACCGAGGCTTTTCATAATTTCATGTACCTAGTTCAGCTTAGAGTTAACTACATCGATTTTGGCTGACAATTGGGTATTGACTGCATTGATATTCGAGAACAGCCGAAAATTGCTACTCTGAATTTGTCCACTGAGATTAGATGCAGAAGCAGTATGCATCTTGTGAACATACTCTAATCTCATGAATATGTTCATGATGTGCTTGGAGAGAAAGGAAACTTCCTTGAGCATCTTTTCCTTGAATTTTTCTATTGTAGTGTAAGAATCTAGCTGACCACGCTCTAAATTTGCCAAAATGGATGAAATTAATATCAGTCTGGCATTGATGTCATCATGAGGAATAATTGGAATTTTCATATCTGGATAATACATGATCCTATTAATATATTTGGATCCAGTTGGAGGAATGATGGCCAATGAAAGATCTCGTGCCTGGCTGGATGAGGGATGGCCTGCCTGGTCAAGAGTTCAGCCTGACTGGCTCAACATGACTGTCTTATTCAATTGTAACGCTATTTAGCATAGATATATAGTCACTGCTTGCTCAACCATCTCAACTTCTGGCACTATCACAACTGCATCTTCTGACAAAATGTAGTATCCCGATGCCTAATTTGAGTTAATTATTGGATTAATTATATTTCGGTGGGATCGGAAGGACCGAACAGGGTTCGGATCGTCCGATTAGGGTTCGGATCGTCCGAGCAGGATTCGGATCGTCCGAGACCGGTGGATGGAACCGTGGAATACATGCAGGATTCGGATCGTCCGATCAGGGTTCGGATCGTTCGAGCCAGGTGGCGGAACACGTAGAAGACATGCAGGGTTCGGATCGTCCGAAGTGTACCGGATCGGATCTTCCGAAGTGGATCGGATCGTCCGAACGTTGGCTATAAATAGAGGCGCGAGGCTTCACTTCTTCTCGCCAAGTCCGAGCGTTCCAGAGCATTTTAGTCGTTTCCGATTGGTTTCTAGTCTTTTCCCGAGGTTCAGGCACTAGCGGGGAGCTACTGGTTTTGTAGCGGAGCTGTGCTCTAGTTGGGAGTTAGCGACATCAGTGGGCTACGGACGCAGGCTTGATTCTAGGGCGGATTGTTAGGATCTGCTGGTTTGAGGTACGAAAGTACTATCCGAGATATCCTGGTCGAGTATACATTCTTATATGTATTGCATGATTATTTGCTGCATTGATATATGTCATATGATGCATGCTATTATGTCACGTTTATTGCTGCATGTTACATTTCATCTTGAGCCGTATCTCTTTCGAGATAGCCTTTATTGTTGAGCTGTATCTCTTTCGAGATAAGCTATATCTTGTGGGGCCGCTCAGCCCTGTCTTGTGGACGCATGGACACCGAGAGTACACAGTGGCCGACGGGTCCGGAGGGCTTCGGTGATCCGGGACATTTTAGGTCCACGTCTGATCTTGTAGTGGATGCAGTGACCCAGAGGAGTACCGCGCGGCACTATCCACTTGGCGCCTCTAGACTGAGCATATTGAGATCTTTTGTGACTCTTGTTTCTTGACTACCCTGGTATCATATCATAGCATGTGCATTTCATATAGGCTTGTATACTCATGCTTTTGTACTGGGCGTTCTTATCGCTCACGTCCTCGGTTTTGTTTATCTTGGACACCCCATTTCCCTCGGGGCAGGCCTCAGGGTGGATGGCTCAGGAGGAGGATGAGGAGGACGTGGAGTAGCCGGTTGAGTTATTTCTTCAGTACCATTTGATTCGATATGGTTGTACCGCATATTTTATTTCTAAGTTGTTCTGGATATCTTTTGGGTTGTATAACTATCGTTGGTTGACCATTTTCCGCATTTATCTCTGATTGTTTTTAATTAAGTTAATTGCGTGCTTAGTTCTTGATTAGTAGGTGATTCTGGAACGGGTCACTACACAAAATTATTTCATGTTCTAGCACATCTGTTTCTTGCAGAGTCTTAGGAATATCAAGCTGCTCAATAATATAATAGAACCAAGAGCATAGCCAAGATTTTAAAATAAGGTGGGCTGGACATTGAAAATGTAAATATTGTTTAATATTTTTTTATTAAATTTTTTGTTATATTTTGTATAATATTAATTAACTAGATAAATTTGAAAAATCATCTTAAAATTTAATATATGAAGATACATGATAAATGTCATTTATAATAATGAACTTTTTAAATAAATTCATAGTGAAGCAAGTAAAAAAAATTGAATATACATATAACATTATTCATTCAATAATTTAGTTATACAATTTTGTACTCTAATAATTATCACTTAATTTGATTATTATTTAGTATTTATATATTTTTAGTTTATTCAATATATTTATGTAACTATATACATACTCATAATCAGAAAAATACAAATATATATAAAGTGTAGAATTAAAATGAGTAAACATATAAATTAAGAGAACCACGTGAGTATAGAATAAGCTCAAATGCTACATTATTTAAAATTAATAGAAATTCATGTATAAAAATTTTGATCAGTGACTAAAATTCCTAAAATACATCACTATATATACACATTAATCCCGAGATTAGACTGAGCTAAAGCCTACCATAGCCTCTAGTGAAGCTGCGCCCCTGGGAGAGAAGGATGGCAGTTCACCTGTTACTTCATTATGTTGTGTGATGAATTAAACAAATTCATTCACATTTGCTAGAAATTTCTCTAAATGGTGGAGATGCAACTGATTCGGATTGTTGAGGAGGAGGATTCATAAAGGATTCAGGGGGCGCACTGCCTGAAATCTCAACACTTATGATCTGTAGAGCGGGTTCGGCAGGTTTTTAAATTAAAGAGGAAGGATGTCGAGATGGTTCTTGAAATGGTTGTGAGACTAGTGAGCCTGACTGGTCAGCCGCGGGTTCAACTCATTTATTTGAGATTGGCTGACTTGATATATCAGTAAACTTCTTCTTTGCGGTCGATGGAGTTTGTATGACCAACTCATGCTCATCTGCCCACACTTTCATCTTCATCTACTTATCTCAATTTTAAAATTAGGATTTCATTTTATATTGAAACCGTTTGATAAATTAAATGAGGGAGAAAGAGAGACATCACCAGTGTGAGTTATTGGCAAACCTGATCCATCACCAATGTGAATGTCATCGGGACCTTCGTATGGTTGGTGGAGAGATAAGTTGGACATATTTGGAGTGACATGGTGTGATGCACCAGAATCTAAGATCCAAGGATTTTGTTCTGCGGTAAGGGGTGGAAGAAAAATGTGGTTGGCAGTCGGTCGACGCGGACGAAGGTGTGGAAAAAGTTTAAAGCATTTGGTGGCTATATGACCAGGTTTATCACAGTATTGACAGATTACTTCAGAAGACGATGAAGTTGTGTGAAATGGTTTGGAGAATCTGTTTTGAGGACGAGGGGTTAGAAGAAGACCAGGTGCGGATGAGAAAGTGTGAGATTTGGAAGGTCTGTTGTTATAGGATTGTTTGACCAAATTTGCAGTGGGTGGGGTTGGTTCGACATTGTGTTTGTCATGATGAAGGAGGAAGGTTTCATGGTCAATGATGTGAAGACCATGCACCAGCCGAAATCACTCCATTTCAGCATAAAAATCGAGTGAGCACCTTAAACCAAAAAGTGGCCACATTCATCCGGGAGAAGTTAATGCAACCAACCATTGATCAAGCCATCAGCGTCATTCATGGAGCCATCAACGCAGCGTCATTCAGGGAGCCATCAACGCAGCGTCATTCATGGAGCGACTGGAGCGTACCTTGTAGAAGGTTGTTCGTGCCTATATAAAGGAGGGCTCCTCATTCGAATTGGCACATCCACTCTCGAAATCCTCTCTAGCAACTCTGTAGTCTCGAAGCCCTTCACCCTCTAGAAGCTCTGCCGCAATCTCGCAGTCGTGTTTACTTTTCTTTGAGCAATCAAAATACGGTAAGTGGTTTTTGCTACTATTTCGATTGGCATATTATATTTCGAAAATAGCTATGACTCTGAAAATTATATCGGCATGATATATTCGTTCTGCTTCTTGGAATTTTCGTTTATTGAAAGCATGTTGAGTATTTGTTAAGCACTGTAATGATTCGACTTAGAAATGGTAAAGGAAATTCCGAACTTTGAAATCTTTGTTTAGGCCCTGATGCGGTGGGTTATAATAACCGTTCCTTTGGCCTCGCCCCTTAGAGGAGTAACATATAGGGGACTGATCAGTTAAAAACCATCGAAAATGAGATGATTTCAGTGCTGTTTCCGTTTTTTTTTATCTGATTCGACATGCTAAATATTGAAATTGTGACAATTCGTTTATATGTATAACCTCGATATTTTTCATGCACGATTGGCCCCCATTTACTGAGTATTTTCTCCCAAAATACTCACCCCTTACCTCCCCTCCCAGATAAGAACGAGAAGCAAATTGAGGATGAGGAGCAAGAATACTTTTGGGGATGGTGAAGAGCAGTCTAATTCGTGACCGATTGATTATTCAGTCTTATGATTTCAGTATTATGTATTTACGCTTCCGCATGTTTCTATTTCTTTCTGAGTTGTAAAGACGTTGAACTTTTGGGAAATTTATGATAATAAATTGGTTTGGTATATGCTGTACTACGAGGCTAGTTGTTTTGCAATTATGTGATTGCGAGATAACGCCGGTGTCAACTAACCCCGGTCTCGGGGCGTGACAAATGATTTTATCAAACAATTCTTCGAAAGGAACAACAGAGTCACGAGTCCTCATAGCTGTGATTAGCTCTTTGTAGGCAGGGCCTAATCCACGAGTTGCATAGACGAGGAGGTCGGCGTCACTAGGAGGGTCACCAAGAGTGGTGAGTTCATCGGCAATTTGTTTGATGGAAACAAAGAAATCAGCAACAGAAAGATCACCACGACTAACTGTGCTGATTTTATCTTTGAGATGAATTATATGAGTTGTAGATCTCTTGGCATAAAGACGAGAGAGTCGAGTCCAAGCTTCATGACTCGATGTTGCTGAAGATACCAAAGGGATGATAGATTCACTCAAGGAGGCAAGAATAGCATGAAGGATTAATTGATCTTGACGACGCCATGGAAGATAGTTCAAGTTTGGAACGATTTTTCCATCATGAGTGACGTTTTCAACTGGGCATGGTAGACTGCCATCAAGGTAGCCAAGAAGATCCAGCCCAAAGAATAGAGCGTTGAACTGAGCACGCCATGAAAAATAATTGACTTTGGTGAGTTTAAGAGGGAGTTGTGTTGTCGCATTAATGGTAATAAGGTTTTGAGTAGGGTTTGGAGACATATTGACAACAGCTGAAGAAGATCCAGAGGCCATTTGGAGGAGAAGAAAAAAAATGAAGCTCGTAGGAGGAGAGCTCTGATACCATAAAAGATATGCAGCAGAAGGTGTTCTTTTGTATGTATTAAACAGTTTACATGGTGAACTATTTATATGACTATATCTGTAACAAATGGTCCTACATACATGGAAGAAGATAAACACTATCTTATCATTTGTTGTAACAATCTCGAGAGGATTCTGAAGATGGTTCGGTTGAGATTTCTCTAACATCGAGTACATTTTTTTAAATTTTATTTGTTGTCTATAGCAAAATGAAAATAGATGTATGTATATAAAATAAAAGCATATGCTGTTATTGCCAGATAAGCCTCACGCTCTATCCAGTGAGGTTCACTAGGCAATTCACATATTTAATATGAATTTTACCAAAATATTGTGTACATAAAACAATTAAAAAGGATATTAAATGAAATTTATATAAAAAATTAATTATTAATTAAATCCAACGCTTGTTTTAAAAAAAAAATCCAACTCTGGAATTTGATTGCATTTGAAAACAAAGAAAAAGTCATTTTCAACATATTTCACTATTTTAGGGTAAAATTGACTTCAAAACCGCTCAACTCCTACAAAAAATATAAATTATAAAATAATAAAACATATCTTCAACTCTAAATTCAACGCTAAATTCAACTCTAACATTTCAATAATAAAAAAATTAATTTAATTTAAATAATTAATTAGTTAAACCTTGATTAAATTTATTAAAATAATTAGTTCATATTTATAATTAATTCATATAATAATTTTATCCCCGATAAATAACGAATACTTAGTTTATTTCAAAAAATAATAAATATAAAAATAAAAATATTGATGATTTAATTTAATAATAAATATATTTACTACTCCATTAGCAAAAGAAAATTTAAAAGAAAAAAATATATATATATATAAATGCCACGCCATTTCTGATGCTATTCTACGTCAGTTCATTCTTCCTCGGACACATGTCCAAACAAAATATGTAACAGTTGAGCCATATTTCTTACTTCTTAGTCACACTACAAAAAAATTCGGCCATTAGCGACGGTCAAACCGTCGCTAAATAGAATAAGCAACGGTTTTTAAAAACATAGTCGCTATTATAACGACAGTTTCTTTACACCCGTCGTCATAATAGCGACGGGTTTAAGACAACCGTCGCCGATTTCCATCGGCGACAGTTAAGAAATAACCGTCGCCGATCCTTTGGCGACGGTTTTCTACAAACCGTCGCCAAATGACGACGGTGAATTCATAACAGTCGCTATATAGCGACGGTTTTATTCATATCCGTCGCTATATAGCGACTGTTCCTAAATAACCCGTCGCTATGTTTGTATATAATCAGCCCTCCCCGAACATTTCTTACACGATTTCATCTCTGTTTCGTTTTTTTTTCGAACTCTATCAATTTTTTTCTCTGTTTCGATTTTTTTATTGCGTACTTAACATTTTTTCGTATTTATGTTGTAGATTTGATTGTCGATGCGATCTTCCAACGCTACGTGGGAGCTGCAAATCTTCGCACAAATCAGGTTTTAATTTACTATATATAAATACCGTTGTTTATATATTAATTTACTATAAATATCGTTTATATATTCGCACAAATCTTCACAGAAATCTTCGCAGAAATCTTCGCAGAATCTTCGCACAAATCTTCGCACTCCGTTTATATTTTGATTTTTGCGATAAATCCCGTCGCTTTTTATGCGGCGGGATTTTTTAAAAAACCTCCGAACAAAATAGCGACGGTTGTTAAAAGACCGTCGCTTCAGATAGCGACGGTCTTTTTATTTAATCCGTCGCTTCATATAGCGACGGTATTTAATGTCCGTCGCTTATAATGGCGACGGTTTTTAGAATAACCGTCGCTATATTAGCGACGGTCTTCTTCAAGAAACCGTCGCTAATATAAGCGACGGGGAGCCAAACCGTCGTCTTCAGAAGACGACGGGGCCCCTGGTCACGTTTAACAAAACCGTCGTCTTTACCGTCGCTAGGCCTAATTAGCGACGGTTTTAGCGACGGTTTGACCGTCGCTAATGGCCGAATTTTTTTGTCACATGTGCCACCAGAAGTACGTCAAGCGTCGCATGATAACATGGATATCTGCTGCATTGATGGAAGAATTGGAAATAGTTTATAAGTATGAAGGTGTTGTTTTACCCCGTCGCCTTTTCTATTGCACCAGATTGACAAGCCTTAAGCTACAACTGTTCAGGCCAATCCAGTATTGGTTTTCCAACCTCAAAGTTCTTTATCTTGCTCAACCTGAAATTCTAAACGAGCACCAACTGGTGTTTAATTTTCCGGTCTTGGAAACGTTTAAACTAGAGAGGTGAAGATTTTTGAAAGTGACTTTTGTAGAAATCCCTGACTAATTTTTATGTACAAAAAAACTCAGATCTTCCTGAAATAGATAGTTCACAGATCAAGATTTCCAGAGCCAAGCTTGGGAAGTTTGAATTTCATGGCAGCTGTCTAGAGAAGTTTGATCTAAGTGCATCTTCCGTCTTTTGTGCATCAATTGATTTTTCATGGATATTCACTCAATCTTCAAGGAATTAGAAAAAAATGGATTGAATGGTCATCTCTTATTGAAAAAATGCTCAGGCTTAAATCATCTGCAACTATCTGGTGCTATGGTGGAGGCCTAATCCTGCTACACTCATTATATTACATGGTTAGCATATTTTATTCTTAAAATTGTCTCTCTCCCCCAATAAATGAAAACCAATTGATATCGTGTTGATTCGATGCTACATATGGGAGCAATGCCCTCACATGATTTGGATGGACAAGATTCACACACATATGCGCGATTGTAAAAAAATTAGTGGACCTCACATATGTGTGGCTAAATTTGGGCATTT
The DNA here is from genome assembly GCF_022965805.1 of Primulina eburnea. Lineage (NCBI taxonomy): Eukaryota > Viridiplantae > Streptophyta > Magnoliopsida > Lamiales > Gesneriaceae > Primulina > Primulina eburnea. Next base: position 18,912,146 of record NC_133103.1, read on the forward strand.
CATTCTATCACGAGGTAGTGTCCCTACATGTAGGATAGAACCAACTTTGATATCGTGCCTCTATCCTGCTTTCAATGCTCTTTGGCAACTGGGACCCAACCCAAAAAATTGATGTTAAAAAGGTGGAATCAATACTTGAGAATTTTGAAACTTCAAGGTTGCATTTGGACTTGAGAGAAGGATTTCAAATAACTCCGTTGTTTGGGGATTTGAATTGAATTGCATTAGTTAATGAATTTATTGTTGTGGATATAAATACTTAATTCCAAATATGTCCATCCAAATACACCCGAAAACTAGTGAATGCTGAAAGATATATATTGAATGTTTCTTGAGTCTGAAACACTGATCATTTCCTAAGTTAATGAAAAACCAAGTTGGCTTACTATTGCTGAGATTATAACTGCGTAACAAACACACACACACACACACACACACATATATGGTTGTTCGATGGTCTAAGTATGTTTTCAATTTTCAAAGAAAGGGACAGTTGGAGAATTTGAGGTTTATAATGTGTCAGTTACTTTAATATTTGTAACCTCGTGTGACAGGTAGCTCTGTTTTTTGGTTAAATTGAGTCCGAAATTTAATGAAACCTTATATTCTCATTAACAATAATATTTATTTTGTATGTGACAGGCGATCGTCCAATCAAAACAGGGGTATCCACTCCTAAATTGAATATGGTGAAACATTTAGAAATTTTTACATCATGCAGCAGCGAAGCTTTTATGGAGTTTCTTCATTCAACGCCATCTCTTGAACGTGTCAAGTTAAATGTGGTAAAATTGTCAATGCCTTCCTGCTATCCTCTTTGCACGTGAGAAACGTATGTCTGAGTAATTAGAAATTTAGAATTCGAAACAAAATTAGTTAACTCAACAAAAGATGATGACAATAGTATTGTAAATTTTGACAATACATGTTAATTACTCATATGTAACTAATTTGGATAAAAATATATTTGTTTAATTTTTTTTAAAAAAAATTGGACAAATAAATTTTTTTCTTATATATTTTTTACCATATTGTTTTTTTTTTTTGTTATTTTTCAAATTTTCTCAACAAATGTATATATTTTATTATAGTATTCAATTATATATTACATTTTTTAGCAACATTTTGTCACCAATTTTTTAAATTACAATGGTGTTAGTTAGTATTCTATTGTATGTAAGTGACCATCATTATTACCTTCCTCGTCACCTTTAATTTATTAGACACTTATATTTGACAACATATAAACTGCATATTATTATAACAATCTAACAACATATAAAAGTATTGACGTATTGATAAAAAAAAAGTGATTAAATGTTGTCATTTATTTGTAATTTATAATAATAAATTTTTGATAATAAATCATTT